>NW_007378637.1:59640-77679 GCF_000475195.1 Diaphorina citri
TAGGGTTGCCAACCGTACGTTATTTCCCGGAACAATCCGTATTTTTGTCAAAAATCAAATGTTCCACCGGAACACACCTTTGTTCCGGTTTTTTCCAAATCTATGGAAAATACGGGAACTGACTAATAAACAGAGAAAATTACAAAAAAAAGAAGTTTAAAAAGATAGGTACGTACGAAAAACACAAAGTTTTTTACTTATCTAAGAGAATGTTTTTTTTTTTTTTTTCATTAATTAAACCAAGGTTGTTTTTATTTCGAATTGCTTCATTGGTATTTGTTCTTTTTTTGTAGATTCCCGCCCGGGGCGGCGCGAACTTTATCCTAACCTAAACTGTTAAGGTTCATTCTCGGAACGGCTGGTTTTCTCCTATTCTCAATCCTGTCTTCCTTCTCTCTTCGCTTTCGGGACTGTGCGACCTCAGCAGTTCCCTCCTTCCCACTATTAAACCACTTTTTATAAATTAATAATAATCCGTATTCTTAAGAGACTTCCAAAAAGCATACAACTTTTTGAAATACCTATTAATAGAACGGGTAACGGTATAGTAGAAATGCGTCGTCAGCAATCCAAACACTAACAGTTGTTGGACAAAGCAGTAGACGGCTTGCAACTTGTTTTTCCATGGTTTGTCTTTGGTATTAGGGTTTACAGCTCCAAACGATTCAAGTATAGCTGTCAGAAACGTGGCGCAAGATGATATCTTTTGATTAGAATTCATGATAATTTTGATAGGTTAGAACAAATAAAATTAAATGGAAACACGTCCTATAGTATTCACGGAGAAACTCTGAATGATTACACCGAACAGCCCGACAGAATGCACTCTTGTGCTTGGATAGACGACTGTTCTTTTTTAACTTATTCATAAAAATATTGACAATGATTATAATTTGTATGAAAAGATACCACCACGTTCTTTGAATTGTTGCGCGACACAAATGATAGTAATTTCATACAAAAAAAATCTGGTGTGAACATCACACGACTTTCCTTATCCTATTGAATGATGCTTATTTGAGTGTTCTTTTACCCTGACTTTTACAAGAAACTCCATGGACGTGGACGCTTTTCCTCCACCGAAAATTCTAACGGATTGAGTGCGGATGAAATTGTCAAGGAAAGCCGTGTGATGTTCCCACCCCATTTCTTTTCTTCTTCTAGAGGGGTAGAGGAGGGAAAGCTAATACTTATATCGTTCTTATTTCACACATTCCCTTCTTGGTCCCAATTATATTTCCCCACATCATTCGCCATACCACGTACAACAATATACGCAATTGAAATTTTCAAGGAAAGTCGTGTGATGTTCCCACCCCATTTCTTTTCTTCTTCTAGAGGGGTAGAGGAGGGAAAGCTAATACTTGTATCGTTCTTATTTCACACATTCCCTTCTTGGTCCCAATTATATTTCCCCACATCATTCGCCATACCACGTACAACAATATACGCAATGTAGAGAGAGAGAGAGAGAGAGAGAGAGAGAGAGAGAGAGAGAGAGAGAGAGAGAGAGAGAGAGAGAGAGAGAGAAATGGAAAAAGAATATTGTGGCTTGTGGCTCTGCTCATGTAATAAATCAAGTATTTTTTCCCCCCGTTCGTCAAATTTCATACCTTGTATACAGGGTGGCTCATAACATCACAACCCATATACTGAGTGGTCGTGAAGTATTTGTACTGAGAAACAAAATTAGTGATAGGGTGCCACAAGTTTATGAAACTTAGCTTGGAAGAACGCTATCATTGAGTTACTTCCCATTATTCAGGTTGTTGGAATTCTATAGTAAAATGTCGAGCTTCCTGATATATTGTTCAACATTAGAGTTCCGGCACCCAGTAACACCCAGTAACTCTACGTATGAATAGGCTTGCCAAACGTCCCGAATTGGCCGGGACAGTCCCGAATTTCAGGGGGTGTCCCGGCGTCCCGTTCAGTTTTTCATTTCGAAACAGGTAAGGTGGATAATGGATATCGCCTTACCTGACTTTGTTTCACTGTCGGAGGAAGCACTGTGCCATGTTTGACATGTTTGGCAACAATGCCTATTTTTTTGCTGTCACATTGATCTGGACACACTATACGTATAGCTATACATTCGTACCTATAGCGCGTTTTTTAACTTTGAAATTAGGTACCTCTATAAATCAGAATTTGTTCTTAACTTGTAAAATGAGCTGGTCCCTTTTCTCGTTTATCCAGGTTCGACTGTATTTTGTTTATCTGTTTTTAATAATAGGTATGTTACCTATCACCTATCGTACCTATGTACATCCCTCCTAGAGCCCGTATGAATGCCTACAAAGCACGCCCCTGGTGTCCACACATAGTCGACGGCGTCAATCGACGTCAACTGAAACCGTATACACTCCCTCGACGACATAGATTCACCTCGTTAATCGACGGCGCGGTGTCGACTGTGTGGGGATATGGATATAGCTTAAGGTCCTACAGCTTTTTTATATGGCTATCTACAATTCCTAATAGTAGTAAAGAACGGTTGTGTGAGCTTATAGATTACTGGTTCGATTCCCGCCCGCGGCGGCGCGAACTTTATCCCAACCTAAACTGTTAAGGTTCATTCTCGGAACGGCTGGTTTTCTCCTTTTCTGAATCCTGTCTTCCTTCTCTCTTCGCTTTCGGGACTGTGCGACCTCAGCAGTTCCCTCCTTCCCACTATTAAACCACTTTTTATAAATTAATAATAATCCGTATTCTTAAGAGACTTCCAAAAAGCATACAACTTTTTGAAATACCTATAAACTACAAAGTCTAACGGGGTAGTTAATATGATTTATAGGAACATTAAGAACCATTACCGAAAATGAAAAGAACGCTAAACTTTTTAGCAACAAACTTAGCCCAACTTTTAGAAATTTAATGACTTGATTAGCTGTACTTTATTAAAGAAGTTCTATTTTCTGTGCCTTTCTCACGTACACGGAAAGTGAAGAGATGCGTCTTGTAGTTACCTACCTATACATAGCATAGTAAGTGGGTTCGTACGCGCCTGCCTATTACCCAAAATCACTAACAAAGTCTTTTGCTGTAGGCTAATGTAATGAGAGTAAAGAGCGAGAGGTAGAGCGAGAGGTAATAATAGGTAATGTTATTGTTATTATGAGCGCATAAAATACATAAGACCTTGTTAAGGCTGCTGATGCTGGGGTAAACTGGTAAAGGGACTTTTGAGTGTCCTTCGAGAGGTAATGTTATTGTTATAGCGCGGTCAAACTTTCTTGACTTGGCGGGGCGGAGCGCTACCGCGCTCCTTAATTATGAGCGCATAAAATACATAAGACCTTGTTAAGGCTGCTGATGCTGGGGTAAACTGGTAAAGGGACTTTTGAGTGTCCTTCGAGAAGGATAAACAAGATATATTCTATTCCATGCTGGGCTAAAGAGACTTTTTAGTGTCTTTCGAGAAGGATAACCAAGGTATATTACTATATTCTATTCCATGCTGGGCTATATAAAGAGACTTTTTAGTTTCTTTCGAGCAGGATAAACAAGGTACATTGTATATTCTACTGAATTCTATTCTATTCTTCTAATAAGGTATTACATCTTTTTCATTTTAATTTATTTGACCCAGTTATTCAAAGAAGGAGGGGTTTTTCAGGGGGAGGTGGGAGAGAGTTGAACAATGAAAATCTGTGTCATAGCATTTTGTCATTCTTTCAGAAGACGTTCGAAAAACATAGAAAATCACAGGATGTCCTCGAAAAATAGATACATACTAAAAAATAATACAAACAAATAAACAAAAGGTAAATAAGTTTCTAATACTTGATTGGATGTTTACATACATTCTGCAAACTCATCCACCTACGTACTCTTTCTCTTTCTCTCTCTCTCTCTCTCTCTCTCTCTCTCCCTCTCTCTCTCTCCCTCTCCCTCTCCCCACCTCTCATTCTCTTTTCCTCTGAAGAGAAGGATAACCAAGGTATATTACTATATTCTATTCCATGCTGGGCTATACAGGGTGTGATTTGCGAACCACGCTTATATCTCAGAAACGGCTGGGAATTAAGGAATGAAATAAACGGCATCATGTAGATGAAATTTTGATGAAGACTTTTTAGTTTCTTTCGAGCAGGATAAACAAGGTACATTGTATATTCTACTGAATTCTATTCTATTCTTCTAATAAGGAAATGCACTTTTTTCCAAGAAAGGGGGCTTTCATCAAGTTGAGTTTGACTTGAAACTTGAAGTTTAATAATTTTACGCCAAACATCTTGAATATTACACTCATATATTAATAATCTACTCTGAAAGTTTCTACGGTTTTGCCCCCCTCCTTCAACATTCTTTCTGTTTCTTCTCTCTCTCTCTCTCTCTCTCATGGCTGAAGTACACATCGGTTAAAGTTTTGTAAGTTGAGTAAGCTAGGAAGGAAAGAAGAAAGGAGGGGAAAGGAGAAGAGAGAGGAAAGAGTGAGAGAGATATGAAAAGAGGGATGGGGCAAGAAGAGAAAGAGGAGAGAGAAGGGAAAAATACTAAGGAACAGGTACACACAAGAGCAAACTCAGAGGCTTAGGTTTAGCGGCAAACAGTCCTAAAGAATGGGTTAAGCTTCTACGAAAGGAGTAGGTTCAAATCTCAGCAAAAAAGGCAAGGTTGTATGGAGTACTGATATCCTCAACAGATGGAAGAAGGAATAGAAGAAGAAGAAGAAGAAGAAGAAGATGGCTCCCTTAGTTACGTATATTTTGTCTCCAGTGAGATTAAGAAGAGTTTGAGTCAGCTCCCATGGCGTAGTGGTCATTGCACTCGCCTTGCACGCGGGAGACCCGGGTTCGATTCCTGGCGGGGTCAAGAAATTTGTATCATGCAAATGATTGAACCCGTGACTGGCTGTTGCGGGGCCCACTCAGCCTCGTGAGGAAAATGAGTATAGCTATAACATGTAAATGGGCATAGCGACCGGTGCCAGCATGGTAAGTAAACATTGGTTGTTAGGATTATTGAGATATGTATTGGGAAAAATCCCACAATGCTGCTGTGAGCACCAAAGTTGTGACATAATAACACAAAGAAATTGCATTTACATTACATTCAGAAGAGTTTGTAGACCTGTGTCTACAATTCTACATCTCAAGTCGCAGAGTAGAAGTCAGAGTAGACCTGTCTCAAGTAAGACAAAGATGTCAGGATCATTCTTTTTCTTCCTCTCTCCCTCCCTCCCTCCCTCCCTCTCTCTCTCTCTCTCCTTCAATTTCCCTCTTTCTCTTGATTCTTCCTAATCCTCTCTCTGTCTTTGTTGCTTCATTATCTGTCTTTCGCATGATCGCATGTCTTTATCCAGCTTTAGGGTTCGCTTTACTCCCATTAAAAAAAAAGAGGCTTTTCTAAACCGCCGTTTGAAATAATAACTGCCTTGACGTAATACGAACGCGGTTTCGAGGTACCTACACCTACCTATATAGCAGGGGTGGCCAAACCGGGAACCGCGGTTCCCTTGGGAACCGCGAGCCCATTTTAAGGGAACCGCCCAAAGTTGTGATATAGCAGGGGTGGCCAAACCGGGAACCGCGGTTCCCTTGGGAACCGCGAGCCCATTTTAAGGGAACCGCAAGCTTATGGTTAAGCTTATACGAAAGGAGTAGGTTCAAATATCAGCAAAAAAGGCAAGGTTGTATATGGAGTACGGATATCCTCAACAGATGGAAGAAGGAATAGAAGAAGAAGAAGAAGGAATAGAAGAAGGAGAAGAACAGAACAAAAGGACGAATCAGAATAAAAAGAATAAGAAGAATAATAGAAAGTAAAAATGGCTATCCTGAAACAAAAATAGAAAGTAAAAAAAAAAAAACTCAAGAAGAAGAAGAAGAAGGAGAAGAACAGAACAAAAGGGCGAATCAGAATAAAAAGAATAAGAAGAATAATAGAAAGTAAAAATGGCTATCCTGAAACAAAAATAGAAAGTAAAAAAAAAAAAACTCCTCTTCGAATCGAAATTACCCCTGAAGAAGAAAAAATAAAATAATAATTTGCATAGTTTCAGATTTGCAATTACTCCCTCCTCTTCGAATCGAAATTACCCCTGAAGAAGAAAAAATAAAATAATAATTTGCATAGTTTCAGATTTGCAATTACTCCCTATCTCTCAAAAACTTCATTACAACCTAACAAAAACAAAAGAAAAAAATAAATAATAATAAATAATAATAATGTTAATAATAATGAATTTAAAAAATAACAAATAATAATCTTGTTAGCTTTATTTAAATTAAAATTGCGAGTTTGTAAAAAGTTGTTTTCTTTCCTTCCTCTCTCCCTCTCTCTCTCCCTCAATTTCCCTCTTTCTCTTGATTCTTCCTAATCCTCTCTCTGTCTTTGTTGTTTCATTATCTGTCTTTCGCATGATCGCATGTCTTTATCCAGCTTTAGGGTTCGCTTTACTCCCATTAAAAAAAAGAGGCTTTTCTAAACCTCCGTTTGAAATAATAACTGCCTTGACGTAATACGAACGCGGTTTCGAGGTACCTACACCTACCTATATAATAATAATAGATTTATTGCTTACTTTCTTATTACAATAATCTTTTCATGTTCCACTAAGTACATGTAGGTAGTACTTTTCGGGAACATTAATTGCTATTATAGGTTTTTTTTTTCTATTGTAGGAATTTCTTCTTATGATTTATATTTCATTGTTCATCATGAGATACTTTTTGACTTCTTTTTTTCATTTTCTTTTCGTTTTCTAATTCTCTTAGATTCATTGGAATTTCATTAAGCAATTTCGGCACTTGGTTTGCGATAGTTGTTCTTCCATAGTTATTATTTATTCGAGGTATTACATAATTTGTATGTCTTTTTGAAAGCTGATGGAATCTTAGAAATGAAAATGGGCACCTAACACGAAACCCTCTGCCTAAACAGGAAATGGCGAAGTGAAAGAAAAAGACACATAGATAGATAAATAGGTTTAAACATTATAAAATACAGTTTACGCTAATAATCTTTTTGAAAGCTGATGGAATCTTAGAAATGAAAATGGGCACCTAACACGAAACCCTGTGCCTAAACAGGAAATGGCGAAGTGAAAGAAAAAGACACATAGATAGATAAATAGGTTTAAACATTATAAAATACAGTTTACGCTAATAAAGCAATTAGCCGGAATAGGGGAAACCAGGTCAAAGTGGGGTACCTCGAGAATACGGTCCCGTGTTGGTACCGAATAATGCGCTGAACACACATAAAACACGAGATTTTAACCGAGATAGGGGAAAGCAGGTCAAAGTGGGGAGCTAACTTTGGAATACGATCTCCAGTTGGTAACATAATACGTAAATGTTAACAACTAGTCGAACCTGTCTAAGTGGGAACCCTAGGGACCGACAATTTTTTCCCACTTATCCGCATTGAAATTTAATTAAAAAATAGGGGAACGCAGGGCAAACTGAACAATGCGGTCCTTTGAAAAAAAAAAAAAAATAAAAAAAAAAAAAAAAATAGGGGAGCGCAGGGCAAAGGGGGTTCTTTTTTCTTCTTTCTTCTTCTTCTCCTTCTTATTCTTCTTCTTCGCCTTCTTCTCCTTCTTCTGCTCCTCCTCCTCCTTCTTCTTCTCCTACTTCTTCTTCTCTTTTTGCTCCTCCTCTTCTTGTTCTCACTTTCCTACCTTTCTGTCTCTTTCACCTCTAATACTTACATCTTTTTCTCCTCCTATGCCTTGTCCTTCTTTTTTTCTTAGTCCCTGATGAGTGTTTTCTCTCTTCTCTTCTTTCTCCTCCTCCTCCTCCTCCTCCTCCCTTGACCTCAATCCCTCTCTTCTTCGTTTTCTTCTTCTTCTCGTTCTTTATTTTCTCCTTTCCACACTTTTCCTCATTCCCCGAGTGTTTTGTCTTACTTTTCACGCTTTTGTATTGCTTTTCACACAGAGGGTATCCTTTGCAAACCCCCCATAGCCCATGAATAACAAATCTCATTAAACTCCAAGCGTATTTTTTAGTTACGTACCTCCTTTAAAGCTGAAATGATCCGATTTTCAGTATACTTAATAGTAGGTAGGAAGGTACATATTTTTTTCTTCTTTTAATATTGTCTTCTGGGCTGTCTTGGGAATGTCAAATATGTAGGTAAATTATAAATTGAAATTGTCCTATAATAAGGAAAGTAAAGCCGTGACACACGCTCTGACAGTTTGACAGACTTGGGTCTGTTCGACCAAGGCTGTCAGAACACCACACACCTTCCTGCTTTCTGACGGACGTAGGGCTGTCTGACCTAGGTCCGTCAGACTGTCTGAGACATAGGTCCGTCAGACCGTCTGAGACATAGGTCTGTCAGACCGTCTGAGACATAGGTCTGTCAGACCGTCTGAGACATAGGTCTGTCATACAGTCGGAGCGGGAGTGGCCGGCCAAATGTAATGTCTACTAAGAAAAAGACCTACATAACACCACACCGACCCAAAGTTGTTTCGTTAGAAATAAAAAGCTGATGCTCACTAAAAGGGATTTAGCTAATAAACAAGCTGGAATGAAACGCACAAGAAATACCTATCGAAAGTGAGTCACTTCTTGTGACGAGTTTAGAATGAAACGTAGGTACGTGTTTATGTTTAAAATGTTTGTGTTCTTTTCATGACACACTGCACACTTCACTATTAAAAGTATTAAAACACTGCTAAATCTACATTAACTCATATGCTGTAGAACGTTGCAACTTTCTTACCTCGGTATGAGCGGTAATGAACCTGCCCTTCAAGATCCCTACCTCATTAATTAAAAAAGAGCGGTAATGAACCTGCCCTTCAAGATCCCTACCTCATTAATTAAAAAACTAACTAAAATATGATTGCGGAAACCCTTTCTCAAGAACTCAACCGTACTTCAAGGCCGTATTTAGGGAAGGGGGCCGAGGGGGCCGTTCAGCTCATAGAGCTTTGCTCGGGGCATTTGATGTGACGTCATCGCCTACGGGAGCGTATGCCGTGACGTCAAAGTTCACGATTTACCGGCATTTTTTTAATCGATTTATCTCGAAATTTAGAAGAGTCGTAGAAGAAAAAGAAAAATTCCGTTGGTCCTCATTTTTCCTGCTCTATGACTTTGAAACATCACCCAAGTATGCATCGTAGAAGAAAAAGAAAAATTCCGTTGGTCCTCATTTTTCCTGCTCTATGACTTTGAAACATCACCCAAGTAAGCCAGAAGAAAAAGAAAAATTCCGTTGGTCCTTATTTTTCCTGCTCTATGACTTTGAAACATCACCCAAGTAACCGCAACTGATCTATTACCTACCCATGTTACACAGCCTTGTTTGGACTGACAGTTCCTATTGTGCTGTAACACCAGTAACGAAGAACTACAAATCGATTTAGGTACCTCGGGATCTAGAAGGTGTAAGAAACGAGGAATACTTTCGTAGATACCTACTCATATTTTATTCTGAGTATTTTCTCTTTGGTAAAAACTGCAAATTAACAATCACAATTACACGAGATCTGATTAGTCATTTAAATGGTTGCGTAGGTAGCACGCCTTTCTTAAAAAAATAACTTTCGCTTACTATGGAACTTGAAACTTATGGCTCTTTTCAGCCCTTTAACGTAAAAATCTCACCTACGCCTACGTAAGCACAAGAGCTCCTTTTGTTTCTTATCAGTGGGCGCTTTTCTCACCCAAACCCCCACCCCCAACCCTTACCCTCTTGGATAAAGAAAAGCATGTGAAAGTACAATTCACAATTCATTGGAACAGAGCCCTAAGTTTTAAACCTATGGCTCTTTTCAGCCCTTTAACGTAAAAATCTCACCTACGCCTACGTAAGCACAAGAGCTCCTTTTGTTTCTTATCTGTGGGCGCTTTTCTCACCCAAACCCCCACCCCCAACCCTTACCCTCTTGGATAAAGAAAAGCATGTGAAAGTACAATTCACAATTCATGCAATATGAAAATCTGGGTCAAGGTGTCTTCTTCTTCTTCTCTCCCTCCTCTCCTCCTTCTTCTTCTTCTGCTCCTCCTCCTGTCTTCTTCTTCTTCTTCTTGTTCTTTCTTCTTCTTCCTCTTCTTTCTTCTTCTGCTCCTCCTCCTTCTTCTTCTTCTTCTTCTTCTTCTTCTCTTTCTGCTCCTCCTTTTCTTGTTCTCACTTTCCTACCTTCCTGTCTCTTTCACCTCTAATACTTACATCTTTTTCTCCTCCTACGTCTTGTCCTTCTTTTTTTCTTAGTCCCTGAGTGTTTTCTCTCTTCCCTTCTTTCTCCTCCTCCTCCTCCTCTTTGACCTCAATCCCTCTCTTCTTCGTTTTCTTCTTCTTCTTCTTCTCGTCCTTTATTTTCTCCTTTCCACACTTTTCCTCATTCCCCGAGTGTTTTGTCTTACTTTTCACGCTTTTGTATTGCTTTCCACACAGAGGTATCCTTTGCAAACCCCCCATAGCCCATGAATAACAAATCTCATTAAACTCCAAGCGTATTTTTTTTAGTTAGGTACCTCCTTTAAAGCTGAAATGATCCGATTTTCAGTATACTTAATAGTAGGTAGGAAGGTACATATTTTTTTCTTCTTTTAATATTGTCTTCTGGGCTCTCTTGGGAATGTCAAATATGTAGGTAAATTATAAATTGAAATTGTCCTGTAATAAGGAAAATAAGCCCGGCGACACACGCTCTGACAGTTTGACAGACTTGAGTCTGTTCGACCAAGGCTGTCAGACCACCACACACCTTCCTACTTTCTGACGGACCTAGGGCTGTCTGACCTAGGTCCGTCAGACCGTCTGAGACATAGGTCTGTCAGACCGTCTGAGTCATAGGTCCGTCAGACCGTCTGAGTCATAGGTCTGTCAGACCGTCTGAGTCATAGGTCTGTCAGACCGTCTGAGACATAGGTCTGTCAGACCGTCTGAGACATAAGTGCGCGAGTGAACTCGGGTCAGAGAACCCAATGAATAGTTTTTCCACTCGAGTGGAACAAAATAATAATCGAGTGGACTCGAGTGAAGTCAAACTCGAGTCCACTCGAGTAAAATCATTCACTCGGCCCATCACTACCATATGCATGCAGTACTTTACTGAAGTCAAACAAGCTCTCTCAGACTCCCTTCCATCCTGGGGGGAAAACGAAAAGACGAGAGAAAATTTCTTGTAGTTTGATCCCTCGAAAGCTTTTGAAACAGTCGGACGCCAAAGGAATAGCTGTAGTTCTACGAAGAGTTGTTTTTCAAAAGGTGTGTAACAGGATACAATTAATTGCCGGGGTGGATTTGAAAGGCAAAGTTTTGCTGTCAGAGAGGAAGGAATTAACCTGTTTGCCTTAAGGTGGTGAAACACAGGGGTGTGTTTTGTTTCCCCGAAACGTTTGGGACATTTTCCTCGTTTTGTATACGAACAACCCCTACACATGAGAGTGTTAAAGGGAAGAAAATGGGAAAACAAAAATAAGGATGGGTAGAAAACGGAGATTTACGGAAAGATAGGATAGGAAAAAGGGTCAGAGGGGAAGAGGAAAATGGTATAAACAAAATCTGACCTTAGCTTTTTGATATTTTATAAGGGAGATATGGGATTTGTGGGAAAGGCACATTTTCAGCGGTTCGTATTTCATATGACCTTTTACTTTTACCGTACCCAAGTACCCATACTCCCCATGACGTCATCGTTCTAGTGAAGCAGGAAAGCAGGATAAGACTTTTCCAAAAATGTAGGCATCGGAAGTTGAGGTTGTTGGAGATTTGGGGCGAAGTACGGGCGGGCCCAATAATTTGGCCCCATATTTTTATGTGTTAAAAGGTGCGTATGTCGACCGCAGTCTATGTCGATCGACCACAGATCCATTTAGGTTTATCAGACGGTGGGAACGTGTGTGGCAGAAAAAGATTGAGACCTAGGTCTGTCAGACCGTCTGAGAGACTGCGGTGTGAAGCTTTTTCCGCCACATGCGCTCAGACCCTCAGACGGTCTGAGCATATAAGTGGCTGGCATTAGATTTTTAGATTCATAGTCGAAATTTCTGTTTTTCAAATCGTCGTCACAGAACTCTTTCCAAGTTCTGTATGAAGAGAGTTCTTATATGTATGAATCTACGAATGTCTAGATTTTGAGATTTAGAGCCCAAATTTCAGCTTTTCGTATACGGGAGAAGAACTTTTCCCCCGTTCTGTATATATGAAGCTATGATCTATGAAGTCTTGTTCTGCTAATGAGAAAGTAGCAAAATTCCATTTCGTAAATCCCCATACGTTATTTCTCTTTCTCTGCGAAATTCTTTCCCCGCTTCTCAGTATTTATGGAACTCTACAGTTTATGGTACTTTGCACGGTTAAATTGTATACGTACATCGTACATACAGTATGTAAATTATGGTCACCCTATACATACTACACATACCTACATATTATAGCACTTTACACAGTAAATTGTATACTGTAGGTACATTAAACTTCACATATTATAGCACCTTGCACGGTTAAATGTTGTATACGTACTTTAAAAGTGGGTAACTAGGTCCGGCAGGGCCGTATCCAGGATTTTGTGCAGGGGGGGGGTTCCAAATTTTTGGAGTCTCGCCTACAGTTAAGGACAAAAATGAGCTGAAGGGCCCCCTCGGCCCCCTTCCCTAAATACGGCCTTGAGGTACGGTTGAGTTTTTGAGAAAGGGTTTCCGCAATCGTATTTTAGTTAGTTTTTTAATTAATGAGGTAAGGATCTTGAAGGGCAGGTTCATTACCGCTCATACCGAGGTAAGAAAGTTGCAACGTTATACAGCATATGAATTAATGTAGATTTAGCAGTGTTTTAATTAATAGTGAAGTGTGCAGTGTTTCATGAAAAGAACACAAACATTTTAAACATAAACACGTACGTTTCATTCTAAACTCGTCACAAGAAGTGACTCACTTTCGATAGGTATTTCTTGTGCGTTTCATTCCAGCTTGTTTATTAGCTAATCTCTTTTAGTGAGGAGCTATTCATTTCTAACGAAGCAACTTTGGGTCGGTGTGGTGTTATTTAGGTCTTTTTCTTAGTAGACATTACCTACATTTGGCCGGCCACTCCCGCCTCCCGCTCCGACTGTATGACAGACCTACATATGTCTCAGACGGTCTGACAGACCTATGTCTCAGACGGTCTGACAGACCTATGACTCAGACGGTCTGACAGACCTATTGAAAATTGAATAGGACATTATGACAGACCTGGCTTTTTCCTGGATTAGGCTTTGGGCCTTGGGGACTTTGTCGATCCTCACAGGTATACAATGTATAAGAGATTGATAACATTCAGATATTCCTGCTTGATGTTAAGGCGTGTCCACACAAAGTCGACACACCTATGTGTGGACTCACCTTTACAAAAATCAGCTTGTTAGCTTGGAACTCTTGGAAGGTAGCCTGCCTTTGTAAGCGGTAGGTTGCGGGTAAGATTTCCGTCCGAGGTGATAAGGTTCGTTCTCGGAACGGCTGGATCCAATCCTATCCTTCTTCTCTCTTCGCTTTGAGAACAATAAGACCTCCGTTGTTACAGTTTCCTTTATCAAAAAAAGTAAATTTTTTTCTTCTTCTTCTTCTTCTTCTTCTTCTTCTTCTTCTTCTTCTTCTTCTTCTTCTTCTTCTTCCTCTTCCTCATCCTCTCCTTCTTTTTCTTCTTCTCCGTCTTCTTTTCCTACGTCTCCTTCTTCTCCTCCTCCTTCTTTCCCTTCACCTCCTCCTTCGTCTCCTTCGTCTCCTCCTCCCTTGTTCTTATTCTTCTTCTCCTTCGTCTTCTTCTTTGCAAATCGTCCCTGTGCATAAGTTCATTCATGTGTGTCTACATGTATAAGTAGGTACACATAGTTATACAAACACGAGGTTTTTAGAATAGAAACACTCCTCATTCCGTAACAGTAGCTATGTTGTTTCAATGTGTACACAAGGAGCTTATACCTCCATGGTGTAACAGCCTTCTTCTTCTTCTTCCTCATCCTCTCCTTCTTTTTCTTCTTCTCCGTCTTCTTCTTCGCCTTCTTTTCCTACGTCTCCTTCTTCTCCTCCTCCTTCTTTTCCTCCTCCTTCTTTTCCTTCGTCTTCTTCTTTATAAATCGTCCCTGTGCATAAGTTCATTCATGTGTGTCTACACTACACGTATACGTAGATACACATAGTTATACAAACACGAGGCTTTTAGAATGGAAACACTCCTCATTTCGTAACAGTAGCTATGTTGTTTCAATGTGTACACAAGGAGCTTATACCTCCATGGTGTAACAGCACAGTACCTACCTACCTAGGTAAGTAAATTGGAAACCAGTTCCATGTGACTCCAAGTTTCCGATGGAACATTCAATATCAATGTGAGAAGTACCTGCAATAGAAAAAGCCATCGGTGTTGAACTCACAGCAAAAAATCCCATCACCCAACAGACAGACAGCATTCTTTCTCAGACTTGTCCGACGACAAACTCGGCTTGCAAACCAAACCTATAGCATTTTGACAATAATTTCTGATAAGTGCACTAGCTCCGGTAGCTATCTATGTAATGATGATGAGGAAGAAGGAGGAGGAGCAGAAGAAGAAAGAAGAATAAGAAGGAGAAGAAGAAACAAGAAAAAGAAGAAGAAGAAAAAGACGACAGGAGGAGCAGAAGAAGAACAGAAAAAAGAAATAAGTACTTAGGTAAGCGGTAAGAGGCGAAAAAGGCAAGGAGGTGGGGATTGGGGAAATGAGAAGAAGGCAAGAAAGAGGAGGAGGGAGAGAAGAAGAAGGAAGAGGAGGAGGGAGAGAAGAAGAAGGAGGAGAGGAGGGAGAGAAGAAGAAGAAGACACCTTGACCCAGATTTTCATATTGCATGAATTGTGAATTGTACTTTTCCATACAGAAAGTAAAGTAAAGTACCTACCTATTGTAGAAGTTAAAAAAAAGAGAGAGATTTGATAGAGGGAACTGTAACTGATAAGGTGATAAGGTCTTACCATCCCGAAATCTAAGAGAGAAAGGAGAAAGCCAGCCGAAACAGGAGAAAGACAGAAAACAAGACAGGATAGGAGAAAGCCAGCCGTTCCGAGAACAAACATCCGTTCAGGATAGAGTTCGTTTCGGGTGCAAATTGAACCGAGTGGTTACAAGGTTGGCTAATACCCGCCATTCACGTTACCATCTGACAGACCCAGGTCCATCAAACAGTCGAAACGTGTATGGCGAAATCTTGAGACCTAGGTTTCTCAGAAGGTCTGACAGACCCAGGCGCCGAAGTCTCAAGACTTTTTAGCCTCATTCGAGCAGGATAAACAAGGTACCTATATTCTACTGTCTATTCTATTCAACACTAGGCACCGGAGCACTGAAGACTCTTCCGATGCCCATACATGCCATTACTCCATTAGAAAATACTTAACCTACAAACTTGCGAATAAAAAATAATATGGCTCCTAATTTGACGTGACAGCCGGTAGGTAAGGCAGGAAAATGAAAAGTTGAAAATTGATAAGGACATATTATGACAGACCTGGCTTTTTCCTGGATTAGGCTTTGGGCCTTGGGGACTTTGTCGATCCTCAGGTATACAATGTAGAATGTAGGTAAGAGATTGATAACATTCAGACATTCCTGCTTTAAGATGTTAAGGCGTGTCCACACAAAGTCGACACACTTATGTGTGGACTCACCTTTACAAAAAACAGCTTGTTAGCTTGGAACTCTTGGAAGGTAGCCTGCCTTTGTGAGCGGTAGGTTGCGGGTAAGATTTCCGTCCGAGGTGATAAGGTTCGTTCTCGGAACAGCTGGATCCAATCCTATCCTTCTTCTCTCTTCGCTTTGAGAACAATAAGACCTCCGTTGTTAACAGTTTCCTTTATCAAAAAAAGTAAATTTTCTTCTTCCTCTTCCTCATCCTCTCCTTCTTTTTCTTTTCCTACGTCTCCTTCTTCTTCTCCTCCTTCTTTTCCTTCGTCTTCTCCTCCTCCTTCTTATTCTTCTTCTCCTTCGTCTTCTTCTTTACAAATCGTCCCTGTGCATAAGTTCATTCATGTGTGTCTACACTACACGTATACGTAGGTACACATAGTTATACAAACACGAGGCTGTTAGAATAGAAACACTCCTCATTCCGTAACAGTAGCTATGTTGTTTCAATGTGTACACAAGGAGCTTATACCTCCATGGTGTAACAGCTTAAGTTTTTACATAGGAACCGACCATTTATTTATAATTTTTACCCACTTACAACTGCTCCATTCCTGCTAGTTATTGGTAGATTAGGTAGGTGTAGGCACAATGCCTATAATCCTGTTTTTAGCCACCCCTAGGTTATTTTTCCCAACTTTTTACATGGGAATCGACCATTTATTTATAATTTTTACCCATTTGCAACTGCTCCATTCCTACTAGTTATTGGTAGATTAGGTAGGTGTAGGCACAATGCCCATAATCCTGTTTTTAGCCACCCCTAGGTACTAAAATCCCGTGGATATAAATAGGGAGAATTTGACCCTTTTAGAGGGAATGAAATTTCATTGACCATAGTCCCATTCAGGTACCCTCAAAGAGCCAGTGTTATTGTCTGTGGCTTGACAGGGCTGGTTTTGTCTCAGTTTTACGTCCCCTAGGTAAGTGGGTATGCTGTTTTCAATGTGTAACAGTAGGTAAGCGGGTATGCCGTTACAATGTGCTTTTGTATTTTTACGAGTACCTACCTACCATGCAGCAAATGCTTATATACCTTTCCTATAGTTTACACTTTCCATACCTCTACCAGGGCCGGATTTAGGGGGCGGGGGCGAGGGCGAGGGAGCCCGACCCCCTCCGCCCCTCGGGCTTTTTTTTTCTCCTTTACTGTAGGCCAGACTCCGATTTTTTTTTTTTTTTTTAAAGAGGTTTGACAGAGGGAACTGTAACTGCTAAGGTCCCGAAATCGAAGAGAGAAGAAAGACAGGATAGGAGAAAGCCAGCCGTTCCGAGAACGAACATTATCCCATCAGGACCCGCCCCGGGCGGGAATCGAACCCGCGGCCTAGCGCTTACAAGGCAGACGCACTACCAACTAAGCTAACTAGGCTGGGCGTCCCGGGCGGGAATCGAACCCGCGGCCTAGCGCTTACAAGGCAGACGCACCACCAACACCAACTAAGCTAACTAGGCTGGCATGAAAGTTCATTTTTTTTTTTTTTTTAAGAGGTTTGACAGAGGGAACTGTAACTGCTATGGTCTTATCGTCCCGAAATCGAAGAGATAATAAGGAAGGAATTTTAATTGTGTTAAGCATAAATACTTGTCACAAATGTCGTTCCCTGCTTAATATACTACGCTAAATTTTATGACTTGACTTCATCAAATTCCTTGACAGAGGAAATTATCCAATCTATGAATAGCCTCCAAGTTGCTATCACGTTGGATAATTTCTCATAATAATGACTTTATAATAGTACACGCCACGTATATGTTACACACATTACACAAGTCTCCGGATGATTTTAAACAGAGGAGCTAGGTTGATTGTTCAAAGTTGAGGTCAAGGATTCTGGCATTATTCTCTACGGAACTTGCAATCTTTTGTACTCCGGCAATTTTTAACTGTGTCCGCTATTGTTGACGGCTGGTAAATCTTTCTTGTTCCCAGTGCTTTCTTCTTTTTTTAAGAGGTTTGACAGAGGGAACTGTAACTGCTATGGTCTTATCGTCCCGAAATCGAAGAGAGAAGGAAGACAGGATAGGAAAAAGCCAGCCGTTCCGAGAACGAACATTATCCCATCAGCTTAGTTGGTAGGATAAAATCCGCCCGGGCGGATTTTATCCTACCAACTAAGCTAACTAGGCTGGCAAAAAAGATCTTTTATTTTCACTGCCCTGACGCAAAGACCAGTCCGCGTTATCTGTTTTTAATAATAGGTATGTTACCTATCACCTATCGTACCTATGTGATTTCGCGATTATGTTCGCGGATTTGCATTATGTTCGCGGATTTCGCGATTATGTTCGCGGATTTCGCGATTTTGTTCGCGGATTTCGCGATTATGTTCGCGGATTTTGTGATTATGTTCGCGGATTTGGCAATTTTGTTCGCGGATTTGGCGATTATGTTCGCGGATTTCGCGATTATGTTCCCGGATTTGGCG
>NW_007378637.1:77740-94693 GCF_000475195.1 Diaphorina citri
AAAAAAAAAAAAAAAAAAGATTATGTTCGCGGATTTCGCGATTATGTTCGCGGATTTGGCGATTTTGTTCGCGGATTTTGCGATTATGCTCGCGGGCGATTATTGGTTTCGCGATTATGTTCGCGGATTTCGCGATTATGTTCGCGGATTTCGCGATTATGTTCGCGGATTTCGCGATTATGTTCGTGGATTTGGCGATTATGTTCGCGGGTTTCGCGATTATGTTCGCGGATTTGCCAATTATGTTCGCGGATTTCGCGATTATGTTCGCGGATTTCGCGATTATGTTCGCGGATTTGGCGACTCAGATGGTCTGACAGACCTAGGCACCTAGGTCTCTAGATTTTTCATTCACTCAGGCTCAGACAGTCTCACAGACCCAGGTCTGAGCCTGAGTGGCGGGCTTTGAATGACCAATGGACGGAGGACAGAAACAAACACGCAAAATTGCAAATCCGTGCAATTTGAACTTTTTTAGAGCCACCGAGCCACCTATAAAAATTCCTAGTCGTTCAAACGTTATAAAGGCTCAGTAGGGGCTTATGGGACACCCTGTATAGACTCGAAACTTTGTACTTTACTGTAAGTACTTTCTGCATTTCTCTACTGATCTAAGTACTTACGTATGTACTGGACGGAGGACAGAAACAAACATGCAAAATTGCAAATCCGTGCAATTTGAACTTTTTTAGAGCCACCTATAAAAATTCCTAGTCGTTCAAACGTTATAAAGGCTCGGTAGGGGCTTTTGGGACACCCTGTATAGACTCGAAACTTTGTACTTTACTGTAAGTACTTTCTGCATTTCTCTACTGATCTAAGTACTTACGTATGTACTTGTCTTCACTAATTCAAAAGATATTTGATTTGTATTTATGTTCGTAACTCGTGCAAAAGTTTCAAAGGTTACCTGCATAGTCATATCACAGAGAATGCTATACAGCTTGTTTTGTGAGTTGAGAATCGCTTCTTCTTCTTCTTCTTCTTCTTCTTCTTCTCCTTCTGCTTTATATCACAGAGAATGCTATACAGCTTGTTTTATGAGTTGAGAATTTAAGAGAGTTACTTTTTTCAAATCCCTTCTTCTTCTTCTTCTCCTTCTGCTTCCTTTTCTTTTTTTTCTTCTCCTTCCTTTTCTTTCTCCTCCTATTCTTCTTTTTATTATTCCTCATTCGCCTTCTTTCTTTCTATTCTTTTACTACTCCTTCTCTATTGTTACAACTTGATCACTTCACCCCATTTCTGTATTCTGCAATTCAGAGGAAAAGAGAATGAGAGCCTCCTGTTCTTCTTTTCATAATTCCTCATTCGCTTTCTTTCTTTTACTACTCCTTCTCTATTGTTACAACTTGATCACTTCACCCCATTTCTGTATTCTGCAATTCAGAGGAAAAGAGAATGAGAGGTGGAGAGAGAGAGAGAGAGAGAGAGAGAGAGAGAGAGAGGGAGAGAGAGAGAGGGAGAGAGAGAGAGAGAGAGAGAGAGAGAGAAATCTTCCTCGCAACCTACCGCTTACAAGGCAGGCTACCTTCCAAGAGTTCCAAGCTAACAAGCTGGTTTTTGTAAAGGTGAGTCCACACATAGGTGTGTCGACTTTGTGTGGACACACCTTAACATCTTAAAGCAGGAATGTCTGAATGTTATCAATCTCTTACCTACATTCTACAGTGTATACCTGAGGATCGACAAAGTCCCCAAGGCCCAAAGCCTTATCCAGGAAAAAGCCAGGTCTGTCATAATGTCCTTATCAATTTTCAACTTTTCATTTTCCTGCCTTACCGGCTGTCACGTCAAATTAGGAGCCATATTATTTTTTATTCGCAAGTTTGTAGGTTAAGGTATTTTCTAATGGAGTAATGGCATGTATGTGTATCGGAAGAGTCTTCAGTGCTCCGGTGCCTAGTGTTGTTGTTGTTGTTGTTGTTGTTGTTGTTGTTGTTGTTGTTGTTGTTGTTGTTGTTGTTGTTGTTGTTGTTGTTGTTAACTAATGCAAAGGAATTGATTATTATGTCATTTACTAGTGTAGAATAGAATAGAATAGACAGTAGAATATACCTTGTTTATCCTGCTCGAATGAGGCTAAAAAGTCTCGAGACTTCGGTGCCTGGGTCTGTCAGACCTTCTGAGAAACCTAGGTCTCAAGATTTCGCCATACACGTTTCGACTGTTTGAGAGACCTGGGTCTGTCAGATGGTCACGTGAATGGCGGGTATTAGCCAACCTTGTAACCACTCGGTTCAATTTGCACCCGAAACGAACTCTATCCTGAACGGATGTTTGTTCTCGGAACGGCTAACGGCTGGCTTTCTCCTATCCTGTCTTCCTTCTCTCTTAGATTTCGGGATGGTAAGACCTTATCAGTTACAGTTCCCTCTATCAAATCTCCTTTTTTTAACTTCTACAATAGGTAGGTGGTACTTTACTTTCTGTATGGGAAAACTTATAGAAGTCGCATCGTTCGTTCAACAAATGACATGTTGCACTAAACAGGACAAAAAGCAAGCGGATGTTTCGCTCTAATCTTCTCGTCCTTCTTCACTTTCACCTCCACTTCCTTCACTTCCTCTCCCGTCACTTCCTGTCCCTCGGTCCCCAAGCAGAGTAATTTGATAAAATGCCATCTTCCTTTTTCTTTCTTCTCTCCCTTTCCTTTCCTCCTTCCCCTTTTTCCTTCCTTCTTTCTATATTCTTCCCTCTGTTTTCTACGTTTTTTTTACCTCTCTTCCTTCAGTCTCCTGTCTTCTTTGCCATGTGTCTGCTGTGCTGTTAACCCCATACCTTCTTTTTAGTTTAATCTACCTTCTATCTCTACTGTTTTTCTTCAACATTACAATTAGGGACAGGGAGTCCCGGATTCACTTTGATGCCGGGGTTTGCCAAGTCAGGATTGAAATTAAACGAGGATTCTACGATTATCAACCGAGTCAGTCACGTATTATCGTATTAAAACCGCTACTTGGTAAGCTCCGGTGTGTCCAACCATAGTCGATCGTCGGTCCTCCCCTCGACAAAATCCTGGATACGGCCCTGACATCTACCTTTCCTATACCTTCCCAGTCCCCATGCTGTACCTATATCTACCTTCCCATGCTGCACAGTGCACACCTACCTATCCCTCCTTATAGCTTTCATGCAGCAAAAAGTAACAGTCAATAGTAATGTAGCAATGCTGATGTAGGTGCTGGAAACAGCTATCAAAACAAACTTAACAAATGCTGCTGCACACTCAACACTTGACTGTTTTTTTTTTTTTTCTAGGACCTCTAAGGTACATACATACATATACGAGTACCTATGCAGTTACATACTATAGGTCAGGGGTTTCCAACTAGCGGCCCGCGGGCCACATGTGGCCCGCCAGACCATTTTTGTGGCCCGCGAAGCTTTTTGGGATTTGTACAAGACCAGTGTAGGTATCATTGAGTCATGGAATGGAAACTGACCCACTTTAGTTTTCAGCTACAATTAAGGAGCTGTGTGCAAAAAGGGCAATAAATGAAAATCATCAAACTGAGATATTTAACTTTAAAATTTTCAATTTTTCATCAAAATCCTTGAAAAGTGTGTTTACAAAAAACGCTGTAACTCATCGAAAAAGAAAAGTTATCACTGCAGTTCAAACGCTGGAAGATAGAGCGCACCACGTTCTATTAAAAAAAAACCGTTTTACGCAAAAAGGGCGAAAAATCCATATTTCCCTTTTTACACCCAGCTCCTCAATTAGGATAATACTTTTTGAAAAATTTAGACTGCGGCGCTGGAAATTCACTCGGACTACATTTCTGAAAAATTTGGGGGGGATCCCTACAATGCTCCCCTATGTACATATGTGGCTCGCGAAGTACCTCCCAATGTAGCATGTGGCCCGCACACACATGGAAGTTGGAAACCCCTGCTATATGTTATAGGTAGTAGATTAGAATGTATGAACGAGAAGGTATGTAGTGGCATACATTATAGGAAAATGCTTTTTTCCCTTCTTCTTCGTCTTTTCTTCTTCTCCTCTTCCTCTTCTTCATCTCCTTCTCCTCCTTTTCATTCCTCTTTTTCTCCTCCTCCTCCTCCTCCTCCTCCTCCCTCTTGTTCTTTTTCATTACGAAACAGCTTCGTCGATAGAGGCATGTGTAAACAATGTTAACATGTGTACCAAATGGAAAAGCATCTCAGGTACCTGTACCTACCTACCTTTGGATTTGGACTGCTTTTTTTTAGCTTTTTATTATCCAAGGGATTTTCTGCAGACTAAATAATATCACGAGTTTTCGTCAGCCAGTCTAGTTAGCTTAGTTGGTAGCGCGTCTGCCTTGTAAGCGCTAGGCCGCGGGTTCGATTCCCACCTGGGGCGGATTTTATCCTGATGGGATAATGTTCGTTCTCGGAACGGCTCGCTTTCTCCTATCCTGTCTTCCTTCTCGCTTCGATTCCGGGACGATAAGACCTTAGCAGTTACAGTTCCCTCTATCAAAAAAGAGATTTCGTCTCTGAGAATGTCCGGAGACTGTTCCGGGCCTGGTCAAATCGAGCATATGGTACCAAAATCGAATAAATACGCACCATGTGTGATTTCAAGTTTTGATACACAAGCCACAAGTTTATGCTTAGTGCTTCGCACATTGCATATCTCAAAAAGTTTTAAGGCGTTCATAGGATTCTCACTAACACAAACTATTTTAGAAGAAGAAAAAAATAAATAGAGAGGGAGGGAGAAAGACTAATAAATCCTTGAATAAATCTAATAATAAATATGTTAGAGCGACAAAGAGAGAGAGAGAGTGAGAGAAGAAAAGTAGACGGCAAGACAAATTGATAATGGAGGTGAAAGGTTAAGTGAAAATGGAGAAAAAGAGGAGAGGGAAGAGAAGAAGAAATGACGAAAAAGAAGGAGAAGAACAAGAAGAAGGAGGAGAGGAAGTAAAAACATCAGTGGATGTTCGTGACACCTCTACCAATAGAGGGAAAAAAGAAGAGTGTGGGGAAAAAGAGAAGAGAGAAGGGAGAAATCCCGCGAGAAAGTACCCATGTCACAAAATTCAGCTAACGTAACAAGAAGGGACAAAATACAATAAGGGGGAAGTGAGAAGAAAATAAACTACGAAAAGGGAAGAGAGAAAGTCAGAAAAAAGAATGGGAAAGAGATGAAGAAAACAAAATAGGAGTGGGGGACAAAATTTAGGGATTTAATAATAAACAGGTAGTAGGAAATGATACAAGAGCAAAGTAGAAAAAGGGAAGAGAAAATAGGAAAAAGGAGACAAAATTGGGGGAAAGGGAAAAGAGGAACAAAGTAGGAGAATGGGACAAAATAGAGGAAAAGGGAAAAAGAGAGAACAAAAGGGAGGAAGGCATGTCGTTTTTCCCCACCAATGAATATTCATTGGGAAAATTAAATATTCGCTGTCACAATTTTTAATGGAAAACACACCGATGCTGTCTATATGGTGGGTACATGGGGAGTATTTTGTCAGGTCGAGTTTATTGTCACACTAGTGACGGAAAAAGGGGAAAGGGACTTTTTTCTATCCCTTTATAGGTTGCCTTTTTGTCAACACTTTGGAGCTGTCTAGAACGCTTTTCGGTCCTAGAATTCGACACAGATAAACGACAAAACTCTGATAGAATTCGACATGAATACCTAGACGAAAAAAACGCTGATTCAATTAGCGAAAGTAAATTGCAGAGAGAAAGCTTTCAGTTGTTGGCCAACAATTTTGAAAGCCATCAGCGGCGATAGCATATTGAATGCACCAGTCCCAAAGGAACACTGAAGTTAAGCAACGTTGCCCCTGGTAAATATCCAGATTGGTGAAATTCTGGGTAGTCGCGTGCTGGCTTTTCCTAGCCGCACTCAGGCTGAGTGAGTTCTATGTTAATAGACTGGTCTCGCTGGAGGACGTAAAACTGAGACAAAACCAGCCCTGTCAAGCCACAGACAATAACACTGGCTCTTTGAGGGTACCTGAATGGGACTATGGTCAATTCCGTCTCAGGAAGTAGGGTACAACAACATAATTATGTACCTGAATATCCCTCATTAGACCCCAGAGCAAGCTCTCTGGCCTAGATGGCACCTCTTGGTATCCTCTCAATGGAATAATATATGGACTCACAGCTTTCTCTGGAATAAACCTGACTGTGCGGACTTTATAGAGCTGCTGCAGGTGAATTTTAGAGAAACTGAAGAGGTTGAAATATACCAGTGAGGGTGCTTCTAGGTTCCATCAAGGCCCCCCGAGAGCAGACTCTAAATCCCTCAAGCCCCCTTCGGTTCGGAGGTCTTGAGCCAAGCCCTCTAGCCTGGATGGCACCTCTTGGTATCCTCTTAATGGAATAATATATGGACTCACAGCTTTTCCCTGGAATAAACCTGATTGTGCGGACTTCCTAGAGCTGCTGCAGGTGAATTTTAGAGAAACTGAAGAGGTTGAAATATACCAGTGAGGGTGCTTCTAGGGTCCATCAAGGCCCCCCGAGAGCAGACTCTAAATCCCTCAAGCCCCCTTCGGTTCGGAGGTCTTGAGCCAAGCCCCCTAGCCTGGATGGCACCTCTTGGTATCCTCTTAATGGAATAATATATGGACTCACAGCTTTCTCTGGAATAAACCTGACTGTGCGGACTTTATAGAGCTGCTGCAGGTGAATTTTAGAGAAACTGAAGAGGTTGAAATATACCAGTGAGGGTGCTTCTAGGGTCCATCAAGGCCCCCCGAGAGCAGACTCTAAATCCCTCAAGCCCCCTTCGGTTCGGAGGTCTTGAGCCAAGCCCTCTAGCCTGGATGGCACCTCTTGGTATCCTCTTAATGGAATAATATATGGACTCACAGCTTTTCTCTGGAATAAACCTGATTGTGCGGACTTTCTAGAGCTGCTGCAGGTGAATTTTAGAGAAACTGAAGAGGTTGAAATATACCAGTGAGGGTGCTTCGAGGTTCCATCAAGGCCCGGGGATAGCAGCTTAACTCCAAACACAAAAAGCCCACTCCGAGGCTTAGGTGTAGGGGCGAACAGCCCTAAAGGATGGGTTAAGCTTCTACGAATCTAATCTAATCTAATGTTAATAGACGATTTGCTTGTCGCGGAATGGAGGGTAAAACCCACAAGTCCCATAACCCATATCACACTTAAAACCTTAGCAGTAAAATGCAGTGACGGTAGGTAAACCAACTTTTTTTTTTTGGGCTTTCCGTTGTTGGACAATAATTAAAAAAAATCATTTCATATTAATCCCGATTTTCACCACAGTTCAGGCTACGCTCCAATCAAATATCAAATACAGGCAAAATGCTGTCGAATAAATGGAAGTCTTCACATCTGCCGTTCAAGGTTCAAGTCTCAATATGCTCTCTTCCCATTCGATAGCGAAAAGTTATGAAAGTAGTATAGAAGTAACCTACCTTTCTATGCTAAAATAATAATGGGAATTCAATATTCAATACCCACAGATAACAGAGAAAACAAGGTAGGTACCTACTTACCTACCTACTACATATCTAGTAAACCTGATCGAATATTTCATGCAACAACCGTTCTCAAAGTTTGCGTAATCCCCTCTCAATCAGCCATAGGGTGATTGCATTCAGACCGGCATTTGGTTTTGGCTACAAAATTTGACGAGTGGATGCCTCTTTTAAAGTGTTTGATAGAAGGGACTGTTATAAGGTCTTATCGTCCCGAAAGCGAAGAAGGAAGACAGGATAGGAAAAAGCCAGCCGTTCCGAGAACGAACCTTATTTGGTTTAGGATAAAATACGCCAAGGGCGAGAATCGAACTCGTGACCTAGCGCTTGTAGGGTCTTAGGACGGGCCGGATGTTCCAAGGATAGTTATTTTGACTTATGAATCTGAAAGGGAAAAGAGGGAACAAAGTAGGAGAAAGGGACAAAATCGGGGGAAAGGGAAAAGAGAAACAAAGTAGGAGAAAGGGACAAAATAGAGGGAAAGGGAAAAGAGGGAACAAAGTAGGAGAATGGGACAAAATAGAGGGAAAGGGAAAAGAGGGAACAAAGTAGGAGAATGGGACAAAATAGAGGAAAAGGGAAAAGAGGGAACAAAGTAGGAGAATGGGACAAAATAGAGGGAAAGGGAAAAAGAGAGAACAAAAGGGAGGAAGGCATGTCATTTTTCCCCACCAATGAATATTCATTGGGAAAATTAAATATTCGCTGTCACAATTTTTAATGGAAAACACACCGATGGTGTCTATGGTGGGTACATGGGGAGTATTTTGTCAGGTCGAGTTTATTGTCACACTAGTGACGGAAAAAGGGGAAAGGGACTTTTTTCTATCCCTTTATAGGTTGCCTTTTTGTCAACACTTTGAAGCTGTCTAGAACGCTTTTCGTTCCTAGAATTCGACACAGATAAACGACAAAACTCTGATAGAATTCGACATAAATACCTAGAGACGAAAAAAACGCTGATTCAATCAGCGAAAGTAAATTGCAGAGAGAAAGCTTTCAGTTGTTGGCCAACAATTTTGAAAGTCATCAGCGGCGATAGCATATTGAATGCACCAGTCCCTGAAGTTAAGCAACGTTGCCCCTGGTAAATATCCAGATTGGTGAAATTCTGGGTAGTCGCGTGCTGGCTTTTCCTAGCCGCACTCAGAACGTCACATATAAAGGACATTCGCTGGTTGAATTCGAGGTCAGATTGGATCTCTGGGGGCCCGTAGAGTTTTACAGTTTTTAGATAGAGAGAGAGACTAGGAGAAGGAGAGCTGGAGAAATTAGGAGAAAGAGAGAGAGAGAGAGTATACTAGTGCAGTGAGAGAGAGAGAGGGGGGAGAGAAATTAGGAGAAAGAGAATAGAGAGAGAGAGAGAGAGAAAAGAGCGAAAGTAGGAGAAAGAGAGAGAAGGAAGTAGAGAAAGAGAGAGAGAGAGTATACTAGTGCAGTGAGAGGGAGAGAGAGAAAAGAGCGAAAGTAGCAGAAAGAGAGAGAGAAGGAAGTAGAGAAAGAGAGAGAGAGTATACTAGTGTAGTGAGAGGGAGAGAGAGAGAGAGAGGAGAGAGAAATTAGGAGAAAGAGAGAGAGGAATCAGAGAGCACCAAACGAAGAGCAAGAGATGAATATAGGGAATAATAGGAAATAAACCCATCCCTCCCCTCCCCCCACCTCCTTATCCCTGTATTGTACTTGGAAAACAACAAAGATAACACTGATAACAGCCAAAAGGAAATTTACAAAACAACATGCAATGATCATTGTGTTCACATGAGTGGATATTTGGGTTCAAAAGGAAAATGGTCGATGGTCAATTCAAAGAAGAAATGAAGGAAGATGGTCGATGATCAGCAAAGCAAAGAAGAAACGGTCAGCAATCAGCAATTCAAAGAAGAAAACATACATAGGTCTAGGTACCCTAGGCTCGAGGGATTTCCAACTTCCATGTGTTTGCGGGCCAAATGCTACATTGGAAGATACTTCGCGGACCACATACACAGGGGAGCAGGTCGTATTCAGGATTTTCTTGATTGGGAGTGGTGGATGCTCCACATTTTCGGAGTTCACTCCAAATTAACAAGCAAAAATCACGTCCCAAGGGCCCACCCAAAAAGCTTCGCGGGCCACAAAAAAGAACTGGGCACATGTGGCCCGCGGGCCGCTAGTTGGAAATACCTGGTTCAAGGTCATGTGAACAATTTCAATTTACCTACTCATTTTCAATCTCAAAATCTTAGGTCGTGGGTTCCATTTCCGCCCGGGCCAAACTTTTCCTAAACAGATAAGGTTCGTTTTCGGAACGGCTGGCTTTCTCCTGTCCTGTTATCGTCTCTTCGGGACGATAAGATCTTCAGTGTCACACGTCTCTGTATCAAACCTCTCCAAAAAAGAGCCTTGGAAAGAAAAAAAGGGGGAGGGGCCACTTAAAATTAAAAATAATAGTAAAAAATAAACTGAGGAGGAGGGAGAGAGGGGGAGTAAAAGGAAGGGTGGTGTACGGGGGGCCCTTTTTAAAGGGCGTACACATGAATACTGTCCATGTAATAGGCTCATTAAGTTTCGAATTTCATTTGGGGGGAGTTGCCCTTTATACATGTTACATGCAGCTAGGCCCAATATAATGATTTTACTTTCCATTACCTCCATTATGTTGTTTTTGTGATTGGGTATTTAGGGGACCACCGGGACGTAGACACCTCTATGTATAATATAGGGAACATATACTATGTAATGAGAAAGTATAATGGAATTGTTCCAATTTTTCAGATTCGAAAAATGAAGACAAAATGGATTTCAGTCCATGTCATTTTTTTTTCCAACTTGTAAAGTAATGGAAAGTCATGTGATGTGCACACCTGACTTTTGTTACAAATGTAAAGTCGCCGGCAGGCCTATCATTTGGTAGAGGGGGGCTAGTAATCAATTTTTATTTTTTCGGTCAGAATTTCTATTTTTACTTTCATCGCTGTTCCGTTATAGGAACCTAGTACCTACATTTGAGGAACTTCGATTTACGGTACGTACCTACATATGTACTTCCATATTTAGGGGTAGGGGGAAACATAAACGACATTCGCTGGTTGAATTCGACGTCACATAAAGGACATTCGCTGGTTGAATTCGACGTCACATAAACGACATTCGCTGGTTGAATTCGACGTCACATAAAGGACATTCGCTGGTTGAATTCGACGTCACATAAAGGACATTCGCTGGTTGAATTCCGGATTGCGTGTGTGTGTTGGGGCATGAAAGTAGACCAAGTTGAAAAAAAATTTCATCAAAATCGGTTAAGTTTAGCCGGAGATATTTGACATTGAAAAACGTCAAATTTTTCATCATTTTTCAATTGATCCCAAGGCTAGAGTAGTCTGGACCCCTGAAAAACGGTGTGTGCCTGAAGGCATGTGCTGTGTTCCATTCCATGCACGACAGCATACTTATCCAGAACGGAGACAGAACATTTATAAAGGTAGAAACACACTACTATCACGTCACGTCACGTGAGGGCAGAGTTATCATGAACGAAATTACCTACAACATTAGGGGAAAACTTTGAACTGCATCTTTCTGACTCCCCAAGAGCTCACATGAGTTCGTGATGTGATAGTAGTGTGTTCCTATTTCTATACCTTAAGGTGGATTTCACATCTAGACTGCAACTTGTAGTATATGGCAGTTCTCATGTTCAGGGCTGCAAAGTCTTATGGGCCTAGTTCAAGTGTGAACAGGCCAACAGGCCCATAATACTATGTAGCCCTCAACATGAAAACTGCCGTATATTACAAGTTGCAGTCTAGATGTGAAATCCACCTAAGTCTGCGTGGAAAGTAAAGGTCTATTCTCCATTCTATTCTTTTTCCTAGTTCTATCATATTAGATGACTACGTTATACGCTAGCTAGCAGGTGTTACCTACCAGATTACTGCCAGTCAAACAAACACGAAAAACGTCTCTTTCAGATTATTTTAACGTCGAATAAGTTTTGCCGATGAATAAGTTTAGCTGTTAAATAAGTTATAGATAACTTCTTGGAATAACTCTCAGAACTTCTCAGAAAAAAATAGGCAGGAAAAACTTTTTCCCCGTGAAAAGTCTCGAATTTTAGATACTCCAGACTCCAGTTTACTACTTAATATCTACTGAACGTTCTCTGAGTGATTCCCAAGGGACTGTCACACAAAAAGTAGACTGCTGGGGTAAAGAAACTTTCCGCTTTACGGTCTCGTCCGAGAGTTGGAAATAGGGTAAAGCTTTTCTGAAACAAAAACGAGACAAAATCCGTCTACCGCCATATCTTAGAGACTTACAGGAATACAGAGTCTCCTGTGGGATACGAGAGTAACAACTCTATTAGACAGGTGAAAAGGGCTGTATTTTGCGAAAACAGCAAAACTCCTGAGGGACTCCAACACTGCCAGGACATTATGTCAAGGTGCCTCCACACGATGAGTAATTCAAACACACTAATGCTGGCCACTAACGAGCTTAACTCCACAAAAGTCCCACTCTGAGGCTTATGTGTAGTGGCGACTGCCCCAAAATATGGGTTGAACTTCTACGAATCTTCGGCCACTCACGCTCAGCCCCGAAGTCATAACAGAAAAGTTCCGGGACAGAAGAGCGGGGAGGTTTTTTAGCGGGTTGAGCGGCCAGGAATGGTGCCACAGAAGGGCGAAACACCATACCCTGAGCCGTGACTCCAGCATACCCTCCACATCATGCTGGAGAAGTCATAAAGATTTTTCCTCCTCATAAAAAAAAACTCACGCTCAGACTGTCTGACATAAATTTCAACCACTCACTAGGTACATGTAGAGGCAACTGTCCTTAAAGATGGGTTAAGGTTCTACGAATCTTCGGCCACTCACGCTCAGACTCTCTGATAGATTCAGGTCCAATCAAAAGACGAAAGAGACATTTGGCAACAGTTACACATGAGAGATGACAAATGGCAACGATGCGATCTATGGGCTTGCCCTGTGTAGACATCATTTTTGGGGCAAATCCATTTGGACTGTAAATCGTCGTGTGTAGGAGCCTTTAACTTGTGTTAATGACGAGATATAGAGAGGGAGGGAGGGACAGACTGGGAGGTAAAAAGAAAGAGAGCGAGAAATAGGGTGTAATTTCGTTTTTGGCTATTGGGACATCAAGCAGAGCATTTGACGGAGAAGCGGGACAAGGGATTTTGGGATGGAAAGGGAAAAATTTTCGCCAACCGATAGTTTCCACAGCCCTTTTTCCACGACACTTCATTTGTTTTGTGTGTGGCAATATTTTCACTTTTTGGCAATTTACTTTTCACTTGACGCAATTTACAATCCCATTTTCTCGTTTCGACTGACTGCACGAGGGGTTTTGACCAGGGCCGTATTTAAGGGGCCCCCCCTCGGACTCTATTTTCTCCTTTATTGTACGTCAGACTTCGAAAACTTAAGGTCGAAGGGACCCGGCCACACCCCCTCCATACCTTCGAGCTTCATTTTTCTCCTGTACTGTAGGCCAGACTTCAAAAATTTCCATCCCCCCCCGTCCATTAGTGTTTGGACCCTCGGGCCCCCTCAAGGAGGAGGAGGAGGAGGAGGAGGAGAAGGAGGAGGAGAAGGAGAAGGAAAAAGAGTAATAGGAAGAAAAACAAGAGAGGAAAAAGGAGGAGAAAGAGAAGAACGAGGAGTGATAGGAAATGGTAAACAATAAGAGAGAGAGAGAGAGAGAGAGAAGAGAGAGAGAGAAGAGAGAGAGAAGAGAGAGAGAGAGAAGAGAGAGAGAGGAGAGAGAGGAGAGAGAGAGAGAGAGAGGAGAGAGAGAAAAGTGAATAGGGGAAACATAGAAGGCAAGTTTTTATTCTAACTTTGTTTGTATTTTGTTAGAATTACGCTCTTCTTCTTGTTCTTCACCTTCTTCTTCTTCTTCTTCTTCTCCTCCTTCTTTTCTTCTCCTTCTCCTTCTTCTCCTCCTTTTCTTCCTCTTCTTCTTCTCCTCCTTTTCTTCTCCTTCTTCTTCTTCTTCTTCCTCTTCGTCCTCCTCCTTTTCTTCTCCTTCTTCTTCTGCTTCTTCTTCTCCTTCTTCTGCTTCTTCCTCTTTGTCCTCCTCCTTTTTCTCCCTCTTCTCTTCTTCTTTCACGCCTCCTCACCTTTCCTTTTTACTTTCCTTATCCTATAGGAAGGAAAGTAATGTAATCGGGTCAAATTTTCGATTGTGAGTTTTTAGTGCCAAAACACGTTTTGAAGTCCCTAGAGCCTAAATCCAAAGTTTCAGCCATTGGTCCGTGTGTGTGTTGGTATGTAGCTGTCAAACGTGACAAGGATGCGACACAAAACTTTTGGTTAAGATAGGTGCTGCGGTTGGCGGTATTTTTACCGCTTTTTGGCGGATAAATTATGTAGATCAAAACTATTCTTGGGGGCTGGCTTTCTCCCCTATAGTGAATGGCTGGCCTTAGATATGCATAGTTACTTCTATCAATGTAGGTATGTATACAGGGTTTATACGCTTTTCCCGGAATGAAATTCCATGACTATTCCATGACTTTTCCAGAAAATTTCCGTGAGTTTTCCAGAAAATTAGGGGGCGGAGGTACTCAAAAAGCAGCAAGATTACCCCTTCATTTAAATAAAATATGCAATATGCAGAATATCAAGGAATATGAGGGGGAACGCGCCGCAGGCCATTTTTCGGAAAAAAACTTGATATTTAATTTGATTTTTTTTTAATTTTTGACCGGGTGGCAAATTCGATGACTTTTCCAGGTTTTCTTTAAATTTTCACGATTTTCCATGACTTTTTGGCCGATTTTCAGATCCCATGACTTTTCCAGGTTTTTAAGTCTTTCCAGGTCGCGTATAAACCCTGTATGTAGCTATTTGTACTTATGACGATTTTATACAATATGTATCTTGTATGTTCGAATGGGGTTAAGGTTAGAAAGAGTTTTGGATAGCATTCTCATTCTCGCTTGCCATATTAATATTTGCTGAGCTTTCGAGGAGTTTCTGTCAAACTTTTTTTGACATTTCATTTCCCATTTCTTCCTCCCTCCCTCTTTCTCCCTCTCTAGTCTTCACTTTCTTTTTCCTTCCTCATAACTTCACAACCGATTTTTCTCCTCCTCCTCCTTCACTTCCTCCTCCTCCTCCTTCGCCTCCTCTCTCTCTCTTCACACATTTTCTCCCCCTCCTCCTCTTCTCCTTCTTATTCCTTTCTCCTCCTTCTCTTCTTTTTCTTTCTCATACTCACCTATTTTTTTTTCCTCCTTTCCTTTTATCACTCTTATACACCCGTTTTTTTATTTACCTTCGTTTTCCCTCTTCCCTTCTCTCCGTTGGTATTTTATTTTTCTTTCTTCCGCTTTTGTTTTCTCGCACCTTTTCAAATTCTCCTCTATTTTTTGTTTCCTCCGTCTCACCACCTTTTCAAATTCCTCTCTATAAGCAGGAGAGGGGGCAGATATTTGTGTGTTCTGAAATTTCTACAATGCGAGCGTTTTTATTGGAGTTGGTGAAGACTCCTTTCTGAGAATGGTTTATGGCTCCTTTCTTTCGATTATTTCAAATACCCTTGGTCCCAATTAGTTGAAATAATCGAGGTTCTACTGTATGCAATACCTACCTTGTACAAATGTACATAGATAGAAGGAACTACATAGATACAAGTACCTACCTACCTCCCTACTCACGTCTTGTCCTATCACGTACCTAACAAGGGTGAGGATGAAGTGTTAACAGTTCTACACGTTCCACACAATCCATGGAAAGCATTGCTCGAAAGCTGAACAAATATTAGCACTGGAAGTGTAGCAATCTATGTTAACTATGTACAGGGACTGCATGTGTATCTGATATCCAACTCTTTTTGCCCGAGACCGACCTTACCACACGTCTTAAAGGATTTTCTTTGTGTTTGGTAGAGGAAATTGTAACTGCTAGGGCCTTATCGCCCCAAAACCGAAGAGAGAAGGAAGACAGGAAAGGAGAAAGATGGTCATTCCGGGAAAGAACCTTATCTGTTCAGGGTAGAGTTCGCTCCCCGGGCGGAAATCAAACACACAATCTACCCAAATTTTTGATATCGATCGATTTCAGTCGACTTTAGTGTAGAGTCTACTGTAGACGTAGGTGCACACTCCTAATATGGAAGGAAACCTCCTTCTTATCAGAATCCCATTATGAGGAACCCATCCGTCACTTGTTAACATGTTAGATGACAGGTGTTATTAATATTGTAACAAGCTGAACCATCCTTTATGTATTTATTAATATCTATGTACGTTTTTTATATATTTATTCTTACATAGAACGGGCGGACCCCTTTTTACTTTCCTCAAAGGAAGGAAAGCAATGTAATCGGGTGAAATTTTCTAACTACGTAATATGTAGTCTAACTACGAAATACATACATAGATTTCCTAGCTCTAAAAATACCTACATACATTAGCTTAAATTAAAGAGTTTCCTATATCAAAAGTGGAACTTTCAGAACTTTTACATTAAAAAGACCGAGGGTTGGATTAATGTTGGTCTGAGGGGATGGAAATTCTATTTCTAAAGAGCCCGACTCCCACTATCCGTTCAGGATGATCCGTTCACAGTACGTTCAAGTCGTTCAACAAACGGTCAAATATTTCACATGGTAGTAAGCAATATTTGACGTGATTAAATGAGAGAGAATAAGCAATGAAATTTGGTCAAAAAGAACTTCGTATGATGCGTGGACACAGATTAAGAACCGCTAATATTGCGCCCAAGACGGTCAACTGTGTGGACACAGCTTAAGAACCGCTATCTAATTCTGCACCCAAGGCGGTCGACTGTGTAGACACAGCTTAAGAACCGCTACCTAATACTGCGCCCAAGGCGATCTACTGTGTAGACACAGCTTAAGAACCGCTATCTAATTCTGCACTCTCCATTATTTCAACTCTCTATTATGTATTTCAACCCCAAAATCAGTTCAAAATATGGTAGGTATTTATGGTAACCATTTTGTTCTTTTGCACCTATCTAAACTTTGCCCCTTTTCCATTGTTTTATATACCGAATTTCAATTATTTTATTTCAACTTTCGATTATTTCAACTACCCTTGGTCCCAATTTTTTTTTTTTTTGACAAATTTTCATTTTTTTCTAAAATTTATTTAAGAATACATCTAAAATTACAAATAAAACACCCCTTTCAGGTTTTCATGTCCTGGAAGGGCACTCAAATTAGTCCCAATTAGTCTCAGATTGGTCCCAATTAGTTGAAATAATCGAGGTTCTACTGTATGCAATACCTACCTTGTACAAATGTACATACTTAGATAGAAGGAACTACATAGAAACATATTTAATTTAATTTTTAATTTAATTTATTGTTTATTATGCGGTTTTAAAACATTAGGCACAATTTACAAATGTAGTAGAAATGTAGTAAAATGGGTATCTTCTTCTTTTTCTTCTTCTTCTTCTTCTCATTATTTTGTGCCATTTGGGACCACGACCGAGGGCAATCTGACCATTGAGCAATCACT
>NW_007378638.1:0-16684 GCF_000475195.1 Diaphorina citri
GGGAGAAAGGGCCATATTTATGAATAAAATACGTGCTCTCAAGCTGCACTAAAGGCTTTTCCTCACTTGTCGTTCGGGGAAAAAAACGTGTCGTGCGAATTGGGAGCACTCTCATTTAAATTACACTGCCTACAAGAACATTTTGTGTCGTTTGGAAAAAAATCGTCTCGTGTGTAGTGGACTCTTATTTAAATTACATTGCCTACAGGACATCAGGAAAAAATCGGATGAAACTCACGACAAGTGGGAACGGACCTGTAAGAATCAATTCCAAATATCTGTTTGGACAAAATGTGTTTGAGTCTCACTTGAGAGCGAGGATTTTTGTTCATAAAATGGGGTTTCAGGATACATAAATAGGGGGAAAAAAGATTAACACTTTATGGCCCGTTGCCCAAATTGAGAGAAAGCCACTTTTCTGAGGGCCCATTTCTCAAATTTAGTGACAAAGTGACATTATAATCGTACATATTGAAGGATTATCCTTTGTACTTTTAAGCCTCTGAGGATAGTCACCATTTTGGGCTTGGCACACAAAGTGTTAAGATTAAAAGAAAACACAAAATCAACTATGAATTCAGACGAAGCGTTCAGTAAACAAAACTTGTATTTCAATCCATGAACCCAGTCTTATTAAAAGATTAGCTCCCAGACTTACAACTTCATGTTAACATGAACTTTGAACCTCTGCGCAATCGTAGATGCATGAAAAACGTACCTACCTACAAAAAATGGACGAACATGGAGTTTGTGGATCCCGGAAACATTGAACCCGCGGTCTTCGCACTGGGAGACCGCCACGGGAAAGTACAAAGAAACCAAAGAGGGAGAGACTAAGGGCCATATTTATGAACAAAATACGTGCTCTCAAACTACACTAGCATCAATGGGGATACTCAAAATTTTGGGCCTGGCACAAAAAGTGTCAATATTGAAAGAAAACACAAAATCAAAAATCATGTTAAGACGAAGCATTCAGTAAACAAAACTTGTATTTGAATCCATGAATCTAGTCTTAAATGAAAGATTAGCTTCCAGACCTACAACTTCATGTTGACATGAACTTTGAACCTCTGCGCAAGCGCAGATGCATGAAAAACGTACCTACAAAAAATGGACGAACGCCTACAACTTCATGTTGACATGAACTTTGAACCTCTGCGCAATCGTAGATGCATGAAAAACGTACCTACCTACAAAAAATGGACGAACATGGAGTTTGTGGATCCGGAGTGAATGCTCTTACAACAATGCAACCCGGTCACAGGTAATGAAAACAAAACAATAAACTATCAATACAAAAATAAATCACATTTGATTTGGCTTTTATCTTTTTTACAAAAATGGAAGCCACATTTAAACAACTTGAAATGTAGCTCGCCTGCCTTGTTAGCTAGGTCGCGGGTTCGATTCCCGCCTTACACGTGTATTTACTAACATCTTAGCCGTACCAGTCACACGTGTCCCTGTGTATTGAGATATATGCAAATGGGAACACGCTAACAAATGTGACACAGCATTCATTATCGGCATACAGAATAAAATGTGTCATAGTTGACAGTAAGTATGAGATGATGATTTCCTAATATCTTCATTACAGAAATCTCAATACATATTTGAGATTTGATTTGATGCACAGTAATAAATCACCCATTCCGAGGCTGACTGCATTCCGAAACGGAAAGCAGCACGTGTTATCCTAGACGGCCACCCGTTCAGATACCAACCACGCACAACGTTGCTTTCCAGTAATTCTTCGGAAACTAGTGCTAGTGATCTAGTGTTGCTGTTTTTAATCACAGTAGTTCTTCAGTTTGAGTTTAGGCACAATGTTCATACACATGAGTTCTTGGAACCATTCTGGTCTGGCATACTGTTGAGGTTGAATCCTTAAAGGTATCATGCTGTAGCCATAAGTGTATCATTTTTCTACGATTCCTCCCTTATGCATTTATTAACTCAGGTACAAACTTATGGCAATTCATTTTATGCGACTAACTAACTAACTAGGTTTGACTATATTTTCAACCAACCTATGGGAGGGGGAAAAATTTACCTTCTAATATTACTCAGACATTGCTCCAAACATGTGTAATACATACCTCCTTATGATGGCACGTAATCCCGGCCAATATTCCATTGACAAACACCAAATACACACCGGGCTCTTGGAACAGAAGCTTGCACGAGTAGGGAATATTAATGTGGGATATATGCGTACTCGACTTACAGCTATGACACCACTCACTGTACGCTATCCTACCACACTGGTTACATACATCCATGTTGAATTCATCACTAGACACCATGAGTCTCTCAATAAGCAACATACTCGCGCCGTAACTAATCAGACAATCCCGCTCCATCTCTCCTAACCGGAGACCTCCCTCTCTACTGCGCCCCTCTGTCGGTTGTCTCGTGAGAACCACCCGCGGGCCACGAGACCTGGCGTGTATCTTATCCTGCACCATATGCTTCAACTTCTGATAGTACACAGGGCCGGAGTAAATGTAAGCTTCCAGCGCCTCCCAGTCGGTTGTCTCGTGAGAACCACCCGCGGGCCACGGGACCTGGCGTGTATCTTATCCTGCACCATATGCTTCAACTTCTGATAGTACACAGGGCCGGAGTAAATGTAAGCTTCCAGCGCCTCCCCCGTGATTCCCGAATAGAAGATGTCCTTCCCCTGATAGTTATAGCCGTGCCTGATCAGTTCCTCTTGCACGTCGACCAGTTTGGTGCCTCCGAATGCGGTGCCTTCCTTGTAGTTCCCCTCCATGAGACCGGCCTTGCCTGCTAGCAGCTCTATGAGTTTCCCTACCGTCATCCGGCTCGGGTACCCGTGTGGGTTCATGATAATATCCGGACATATCCCACTCTCATTAAACGGCATGTCTTCTTGCTCTACTATCAATCCTATCACACCCTTCTGTCCATGACGAGATGAGAACTTATCTCCTATTTCAGGACGCCGGGTTTGTCTCAGCAACATTTTGATAAGGAAAGCATCCTCGCTGTTTGAAGACACCAGGACCTTTTCTAGATAACTAGGCACGGATCCCTTGTAGGACACGGGAACTTCTTTATACTCAGTAATCCTATCACACCCTTCTGTCCATGACGAGATGAGAACTTGTCTCCTATTTCAGGACGCCGGGTTTGTCTCAGCAACATTTTGATAAGGAACGCATCCTCGCTGTTTGAAGACACCAGGACCTTTTCTAGATAACTAGGCACGGATCCCTTGTAGGACACGGGAACTTCTTTATACTCAGGCCGTGTGGGTTCATGATAATATCCGGACATATCCCACTCTCATTGAACGGCATGTCTTCTTGCTCTACTATCAATCCTATCACACCCTTCTGTCCATGACGAGACGAGAACTTGTCTCCTATCTCAGGACGTCGGGTTTGTCTCAGCAACATTTTGATAAGGAACGCATCCTCGCTGTTTGAAGACACCAGGACCTTTTCTAGGTAACTAGGCACGGATCCCTTGTAGGACACGGGAACTTCTTTATACTCAGGGGTGGCCATGGAGATGGCTGAGACGCTGATGGTAGGCATGGACTTGTTGACGAGGACTTGACGCTCGCAGATTTGTTCCCCGGGAGCCACGATACCGTCCTGGTCCAGAGCACGGTGTCGGTATACAGGTTTCCTGTAATACAATGGAATATACATACACTCAGTGGTTCAGTAAACTGTAGACCTCGATCTAACAAAGGAAGGGGGGGGGTCTCGATCTAAAAGGGGGGCATAGTCCCAAACACTAATCACCCAAACAATCAAATAGAACTAAATATTTGAGCATTCTCGTGCAACATAGGTTGAGCAACGTTGCGCGTAGTTGCTATACGGATGGGTGGCAATCGCGTGTTGCTGGTTTTTCCCTATTCCACTAAGGCTAAGAGAGGTTAATGTGAGTAGGCGGGTAGCTTGTTGCCGAATGACCTTAGCATGTATACAGTGACGTCAAATTAAACACATTTAAAATATGTACTACAATAATAATAATAATAATAATAATAATGATAAATAATAATAATAAGGGACTACCTCGTGTCAGTGAAATGGGGGTCTTTTCTGACGAAATTCCTCTGTGCGGAGTCCAGTATGTAGGACTAGTGCACCCATGAAATGGGGGTCTTTTCTGACGAAATTCCTCTGTGCGGAGTCCAGTATGTAGGACTAGTGCACCCATAGTAGGGATGTTTATTTGTAGGGATAAACCATAGATATCACAGATTTGATAATAATAATAATAATAATAATACCTAATAGACAAAAAAAATTATTTATAGGGATGTACATAGAAATGGGGGTCTTTTCTGACGAAATTCCTCTGTGCGGAGTCCAGTATGTAGGCCTAGTGCACCCATAGTAGGGATGTTTATTTGTAGGGATAAACCATAGATATCACAGATTTGATGATGATGATAATAATAATAATACCTAATAGACTCTTGTGTGGAAGGCAACCACTAGGCGAGGTTAACGCCATAGGCGTTTTCTACCATAATAATACCTAATAGACTCTTGTGTGGAAGGCAACCACTAGGCGAGGTTAACGCCATAGGCGTTTTCTACCACCTAACCCTTCCTTAGAGCTCCATTGTTATGTGGTCAAATTCTCAAATAAATGAGGATAAAATTCCATACCTCGGCTGGGATCGAACCCACGCCCTCCTGTTTACCAGGCGAGCGCCACCGAGGCAGGTCAAAGAAATTGGTGAAATTTATGCTAAAAGGGAATAATAAAGATATAACCCGATAATTTGCAGAACTTATTCACTCATGTGTATGAACATTGTGCCTAAACTCAAACTGAAGAACTACTGTGATTAAAACCAGCAACACTAGAACACTAGCACAAGTTTCCGAAGAATTACTGGAAAGCAACGTTGTGCGTGGTTGGTATCTGAACGGGTGGCCGTCTAGAATAACACGTGCTGCTTTCCGTTTCGGAATGCAGTCAGCCTCGGAATGGGTGATTTATTACTGTGCATCAAATCAAATATGTATTGAGATTTCTGTAATGAAGATATTAGGAAATCATCATCTCATACTTACTGTCAACTATGACACATTTTATTGTGTATGCCGATAATGAATGCTGTGTCACTTGATAGTTATAGCCGTGCCTGATCAGTTCCTCTTGCATGTCGACCAGTTTGGTGCCTCCGAATGCGGTGCCTTCCTTGTAGTTCCCCTCCATGAGACCGGCCTTGCCTGCTAGCAGCTCTATGAGTTGGATGGCTAAGATGTTAGTAAATACACGTGTAAGGCGGGAATCGAACCCGCGACCTATCTAACAAGGCAGGCGAGCTACATTTCAAGTTGTTTAAATGTGGCTTCCATTTTTGTAAAAAAGATAAAAGCCAAATGTGATTTATTTTTGTATTGATAGTTTATTGTTTTGTTTTCATTACCTGTGACCGGGTTGCGTTGTTGTAAGAGCATTCACTCCGGATCCACAAACTCCATGTTCGTCCATTTTTTGTACGTTTTTCATGCATCTACGATTGCGCAGAGGTTCAAAGTTCATGTCAACATAAAGTTGTAGGTCTGGGAGCTAATCTTTTATTAAGACTGGGTTCATGGATTGAAATACAAGTTTTGTTTACTGAATGCTTCGTCTGAATTGATAGTTGATTTTGTGTTTTCTTTTAACCTTAACACTTTGTGTGCCAAGCCCAAAATGGTGACTATCCTCAGAGGCTTAAGTACACAGGATAATCCTTCAATATGTACGATTATAATGTCACTTTGTCACTAAATTTGAGAAATGGGCCCTCAGAAAAGTGGCTTTCTCTCAATTTGGGCAACGGGCCACAAAGTGTTAATTTTATTTTTGCCTTTTTATGTATCCTGAAACCCCATTTTATGAACAAAAATCCTCGCTCTCAAGTGAGACTCAAACAAATTTTGTCCAATCAGATATTTGGAATTGATTCTTATAGGTCCGTTCCCACTTGTCGTGAGTTTCATCCGATTTTTTTCCGAATGTCCTGTAGGCATTGTAATTTAAATAAGAGTCCACTACACACGAGACGATTTTTTTTCCAAACGACACAAAATGTCCTTGTAGGCAGTGTAATTTAAATGAGAGTGCTCCCAATTCGCACGACACGATTTTTTTCCCGAACGACAAGTGAGGAAAAGCCTTTAGTGCAGCTTGAGAGCACGTATTTTATTCATAAATATGGCCCTTTCTCCCTCTTTGCTTTCTTTTGTACTTTGCTGTAGCAGTCTCCCAGTGCGGAGACCGCGGGTTCAATGTTTCCGGGTGGGATCTTCCACTATCCCGGCCAGGAGGGACACCTTGGTGAAGTTATCCACGACAAAGTAGACGAACGAGTGCGAGGCTGTGAAGCTAGTCTGCGTTGACCCGGGAGGCACCTCGTGAACTGAAAGAAGACGAAAAGAAAAAAAAAGGTTAATAATTGAAAGAACGAAGTCAGCTCCCATGGCGTAGTGGTCACTGCGCCCGCCTTGCACGCGGGAGACCCGAGTTCGATTCCCGGCGAGGTCAAGAAATTTGTATCATCCAAATAATTGATTCCGTGACTGGCTGTTGCGGGCCCACTCAGCCTCGTGAGGAAAATGAGTACTGAGTAGCTATGACAATATAAATGCGCATAGCGACCGGTGCCAGCATGGTAGGTAAACATTGGATTTTAGGATTATTGAGATATTGGGAAAATCCTACAATGTTCTATGTACATCCCTATAAATAAACGAAGTCAACAAACCACAAAATCCCGTCTGTTTCGCAGGTGATGGACGTGTTTCGTATGCTGCGGAGGCGAGGTCGTATCCCCTACCTAGTGTCTATCTACATGAACGAGAAGCATAAGAGTATCTACGTCAGTGCTGACGGGGGTAGACTGTGTCGGCCCTATATTATAGTCAGCCCCCGCGGTGTGCCACTCATTAATGAAACAGATGTGGAGCATTTGAACAAGGTGAGTTTGATAGTTGTACAACGTTGTGCAACGTTTCACGCTCAGCTATTCCTTTTCATTTTAATGAAATCGAAGCCCGTGTGCAACGTTTTGAAACATTTCATGCTCAGCTTTTATTTCTAAATTGAATGAGATCGAAATCCACTGTCAGAAATATTGTTAAGCAACGTTTTACAACATCATATAACCGCTAAGGTTTTTTTCTTTTAGTGACGGGGGGTCTTACCTTCTATTCAGCGACAAACTACCTGCCTCCTCACATTAATCTTATTCAGCCTGAATGGGGACGGAAAAAGTGGAGCCAGAAATAGCCAACAGTATTGTGATTGTCCAGACGGTTACTCGTCCGGATGCCAACCACGCCAAACGTTCCTTAACATGCACCAGTTCCTGGTATTTTTGATCAAGAGATTTTAATAATTTGAATTAACCGATTAACATTAATCTTAGTAATGATAATATGAGGAACTACTTACCTCGTGTCAGCTTCCAATAGAGGGCCCAGGATACGGTCATGGGTTTGGTTCGGGTACTGCTTGAGAACACACTTGGAGTTCCTGTACACCAGACAGCGGCCAAAACCTCGGTCCAAACTCGCCTTGTTCATAATGAGAGCATCTTCAATATCGTAACCCGAGTACGACATCACAGCTATAGTTGCATTCTGACCTGAAATCGAAATAATAATGATAATTTTAGGTACATAATCGTGTGTCCCGGAAGGCATGCAAACGTCAAAATATTGAAATTTTCTAAGAAGTCGAGGTTCTTTTTCTTCGCCTTTTCCCGCGTACAGACCTGTGTCCCGGAAGGCATGCAAACGTCAAAATATTGAAATTTTCTAAGAAGTCGAGGTTCTTTTTCTTCGCCTTTTCCCGCGTACAGACGGGGTCAGCATTTTTTGTCAGCCTCTCAATCAGCCCTGGGGTGATTGCTTTGGGCTACAAATTTTACGAGCGGATGCCCTTCGCACTCAACATTTGCTATTTCTTTAGCAAAGGGAGATTCAGGCTGGTATACTCCCAGTTTAACGTCCCCCAGCCAGACAGAATCGAACACTACTACACTAATACTAAATGAGATAATTTTCAAGACTTCATGACTGGATTCTCATGCAGTGAGCTCTTCCGCCCGTTGGAGAGATTTGGCACTTACCTGCAGGTAACTTGTGAAAGTTGGTAATCCGAATGGTTTTACTCTCGACCATGGGTCGTTGTGCGTACACCAAGTTATACATGAGTGTGTCTATACGATTCTGCTGGTTGTATCCAATGCAGCCCATGGCTTGCTTGCCCATAGCACACTGGTAGGTGTTACGTGGCGCCTGGTTGTGATGAGGGTACGGGACCAGACCTGGGGAATGAAAACGCTTGTTATACTGAAGGAGTTCGATTCCTGAGTCGAGAAAAAAAAAAAGAATCTTTTCGGTCGTATTTCCAAAAGTTTCAAAGGATTAGGAGCCAGCCTATCAGCCCTAGCTTGGTTGGTAGCGCGTCTGCCTTGTAAGCGCTAGGTCGAACCCACGACCTTGTGCTTCAAAGGCAGGTGCGCTTCCTTCCAAGTTAACTAGACTGGCTAAAGGTAGAAACACAGTACCATCACGTGACGTAAAATGATAGTAGTGTGACTGTCCTGAACGGAATTACCTACAATATTATGGGAAAACTTTGAACTTTGACTTCACGTGACGTGATGGTAGTGTTTCACGTCTACAATTGGATAAAATAAAACAAGGGAAACTCACCAGCACACACTCCCAGCAGAGTAAACGGCGCAATCTGTAAGGCGTGCGAACGTCAAAATATTGAAATTTTCTAAGAAGTCGAGGTTCTTTTTCTTCGCCTTTTCCCGCGTACAGACGGGGTCAGCATTTTTTGTTAGCCTCTCAATCAGCCCTGGGGTGATTGTTTTGGGCTGACATTTGATTTTGGCTACAAATTTTACGAGCGGATGCCCTTCGCACTCAACATTTGCTATTTCTTTAGCAAAGGGAAATTCAGGCTGGTATACTCCCAGTTTAAAGTCCCCCAGCCAGACTAAGCTGGTGTACTCCCTGTTTAACGTCCCCCAGCCAGACAGAATCGAACACTGCTACACTAATACTAAATGAGATAATTTTCAAGACTTCATGACAGGATTCTCGTGCAGTGAGCTCTTCCGCCCCTCCTGGAGAGATTTGGCACTTACCTGCAGGTAACTTGTGAAAGTTGGTAATCCGAATGGTTTTACTCTCGACCATGGGTCGTTGTGCGTACACCAAGTTATACATGAGTGTGTCTATACGATTCTGCTGGTTGTAGCCAATGCAGCCCATGGCTTGCTTGCCCATAGCACACTGGTAGGTGTTACGCGGCGCCTGGTTGTGATGAGGGTACGGTACCAGACCTGGGGAATGAAAACGCTTGTTATACTGAAGGAGTTCGATTCCTGAGTCGAGAAAAAAAAATCTTTTCGGTCGTATTTCCAAAAGTTTCAAAGGATTAGGAGCCAGCCTATCAGCCCTAGCTTGGTTGGTAGCGCGTCTGCCTTGTAAGCGCTAGGTCGAACCCACGACCTTGCGCTTCAAAGGCAGGTGCGCTCCATTCCAAGTTAACTAGACTGGCTAAAGGTAGAAACACAGTACCATATCACGTAACGCCACGTGACGTAAAGTGATAGTAGTGTGACTGTCCTGAACGGAATTACGTACAATATCATGGGAAAACTTTGAACTACAACTTTGAACTTTGACTTCACGTGACGTAATGGTAGTGTTTCACGTCTACAATTGGATAAAATAAAACAAGGGAAACTCACCAGCACACACTCCCAGCAGAGTAAACGGCGCAATCTCCAGATGTGTGGTAACACCAGGTCGTATACCAGACTCTGACACTGCTATGTGAGAATCATTGCCTTCGTTCACGTCTAAATATTCTATCTTCCCCTCGTATAGGAAATCATCGAACCGCTTGAAACCCTGGGAGAAAAAAGTGGGAAAATAAGCGAAATTTCGGAATTCGGCCGAGGAAAAGAATTTTGTCCTGGATAGAACTTGGGAATTTTTGCTGGAGTAAAGCGACTTTTCAAACATATTCGAGGAGTGTAAATATTAGACATTACTAAGATTAATGTTAATCGGTTAATTCAAATTATTAAAATCTCTTGATCAAAAATACCAGGAACTGGTGCATGTTAAGGAACGTTGGACGTGGTTGGCATCCGGACGAGTAACCGTCTGGACAATCACAATACTGTTGGCTATTTCTGGCTCCACGTTTTCCGTCCCCATTCAGGCTGAATAAGATTAATGTGAGGAGGCAGGTAGTTTGTCGCTGAATAGAAGGTAAGATCCCCCCCCCCCCCAAGAAAAAAAGGAAATTTAATGTGCAACATTTTGTTGCATGACGTTGCACAGCGTTGTACAGCGCTTCATGCTGGGCTTTTCCTCCAGATCGAAGACAACTATTTAGCAGTATGGTTGGGCCTTCAGGCCTTTTTGTCAGAGCAAAATGAAAAAAAAAAATGCTGAACAACCCTTTACAACATAGTGGCGGGGGTTTTACCCTCCCTTTGGCGACAAGCTACCCGTCTCTCACATTAATCTCACCCGGCCCGAGTGGGGCCCGGAAAAGCCAGCAGCAAGTAATTTCCGAGATGGGGATCTTATGTAAATTTTATTACCGTACTTGAGCTCGAACCACCAACCAGATACCAAATTCACTACGCCACTGAGGTTGGTCTCTTGATTACAAATTACAGGAAAGCTACTGAACTATTAGACTTTTTGATTACCACTTACAAGACGAGCTGTTTAACTATTCTTGAACTGACAGTAAAAATAAAGCTCTATAACTGCACTTTGTATCTCTCACCTTTAAGTTCACTATTGAATCGTTTGAACACATCTTCAAACATAAGGGATAGCAAAGATCCAGCTAGTTCCAGTCGCTTGTTTCCATAGTAATCTCTATCATCCAGCATATCGGGATCAGACAGGGCAAGAACCATACGTCTGATCATCACTGCGAGGTACATGGCTTTCATTTTGAATCTGGAAAACCAACCATGAATAGATAGCTTTTTCAAAGAAATTGAATTTTCAACCTTTTACAGTTATTTTTTTGGAGTTTTGACCTCAGGTTTGGATTTTTCCCAACTTTTTACATAGGAATCAACCATTTATTTATAATTTTTACCCATTAGCAAATGCTCCATTACTAAACAATTAAATCTTATGCTCAAATAGGATGAATGACTCTTTTTGTCTGAGAAGGTGTAATATAATTATATATTATTGTCATTCCCTTTAACAGAACAAAACTAGTTCCCTGGACATTTTCCTCTTTGAGTGTAATATACACTAATTTGGTCTTGTAACTTTTATTCCACATTTTCATGAAACAAGACGTGGGACAAAAATCTGATTTCTAATGTTTTGTTTCAGCTCTTCTTTCTGGAATTTATACAGCTTATGAGGTTGTGAATTGCTCCACATTTTAAAAAGAAAAAAAATCATGGGTAGATATTGTTGTGTTGTGGGTTGTAAAAACACAGACAGATCAAGATCTAAAGGAATTTCAATTGATATTAACACTGTAATAAATATTAATAAAAAATGTGTTAAGCATAGCTGCTTGCCACTAATGTCGTTCCCCGCTTAACACACTACACTAAATCCCATGACATGACTTAAACTCAAACCACCAACCTCCGGATTCAAAGACCACCGTGCTAGCCACTACAAGAAAAAAAAATAGGTTACTTTCGACCTGTATGTCCGATTTTGATGAAAATTTGGGAAAATGTAAAGAAAGTGAAATTTTTAAATTACATCTTTAACAAATTTCATCCAGTTTGAATCGGCTCGATATAACATCTGGGGGAGAGGGGGCCCATGGAGACCGTTTTTCTGATATAATTAATAATTACCCTATGTATGGCAATTGATAATTAATTACCATACATACTGACTTACCTCATATTAATGACGGGTATGTGAGCTATACAGGTGGAACTAAGAAAGTCCCGGGCATCATCCACTGGGGTTTTCTTGTAAGTTTGAAACCTTTTCTGACGAAGTTTTTTGCCTGAAAAAAAGGAAAACCCGTTTGCACCTCAGACATACTAGATAATTAATAATAATAATAAAAAAAAAAAAAACAAGTGCTTTAATAGCTGTACCCACATTACCTACCTTCTGATTGGATATTGGAAACCTCCCGCGCGGCGCGCAAAGTAAGTTCGTAAGTTGTTAGTAGATTCGTATAAGCTCAACCCATCCTTTAGGGCTGTTTGCCCCTAAACCTCAGGAGAGTGGCCTTTTTGTGTACGCAAGTTCCTAGTAACCAATTACCATAGGAAATATAGGAATAAAAAGTTTTTTTTTGTAGATTGTACCTCGGCACCGCATTTGCATTACTTCAAGGCACATTCTTTTACATCCATGTCTATCCAAGAACGAAAAAGTTCGGTTAGAAAATTTCCGCCCTAGCCGGGATTCAAATACAGCACCTCCAGATTGAGAGTCAGTGCTCTTGACCACTCAGCCAGAGGTGGGCTAAGAATACGAAGTTTATTGTAAATACCTAGATGCGCCAACGCCTGTGTCTGCGTATACACCTGCAAGTTGGCAGCTTCCAATATAGAGGCTCCTAGGTTTTCAATATTCTCTGCGCCAATCATTTGTACAATCTCCTGGTCACTCGTATAGCCCATTGCTTTGAACACGACAACAATGGGGACGTCCTCTGTGAGTGCATTGTGACTGAGGAAGTACTGGCCCTTCTTGAAGATGACGTGTACTCTGTCTTGTTTCTCAAAACGCATTTACTACTCTGCAGCATGATGGGCATACGACCTGTAACAGAGAGAAGGTTGTGTAAAATTAAACAGAGGTAAGTTAAACATAGTTTAGAGCTTGCAATATCTGGTATGAGTTAAAATAAGATTTTGATTTTTGATTGTAGGGAAAGAAGGAAAACAGGGTCCACCTCAGGCAGGAATCAAACCCTCAACCTAGTACTTGCAAGACACACTGGACTCCAAGCTAACTAGGTTGGCTTTTCAGAACCAACCTCAGTAGTGTAGTGGTTAGCACAGCAGACTTTAGATCTGGAGGTTGGTGGTTAGAGTCCAAGGCAAGTCATAAAATTTAGGGTACCTAGTGTATTAAGTGGGGAATGACATTTGTGACAAGCATTTATTTTTAACCCATTTGAAATTCCTTTTAGGTTGGCTTTTCAGTCTTACAAGAAATTGGTGAAATTTATGCTAAAAGGGAATAATAAAGATATAACCCGATAATTTGCAGAACTTATTCGGCGGACTTTAGATCTGGAGGTTGGTGGTTAGAGTCCAAGGCAAGTCATAAAATTTAGTTTAGTGTATTAAGTGGGGAATGACATTTGTGACAAGCATTTATTTTTAACCCATTTGAAATTCCTTTTAGGTTGGCTTTTCAGTCTTACCTATGACTAGATCACTACGGACCACTCGCTGGGATCCACGTGTGTACTCAATGTCTACAGTGATGGGTGCTGAGTATGTGAGATCACGAAGTCTGCACTCATGTGGTGTGGTCTGACGGGTGTAATTAAAACTTTCTTCAATTTCTGGCTTGCCTGAAAAAGAAAAAAAAAAATAGTAAAATATTCTGGTCTGGCATACTCTTGAGGTTGAATCCTTAAAGGTATCATGTTGTAGCCATAAGTGTATCATTTTTCTACGATTCCTCCCTTATGCATTTATTAACTCAGGTACAAACATATGGCAATGCATTTTATGCGACAAAGCGACAAACTAACTAACTAGGTTTGAGTACATTTTCACCTATGGGAGGGGGGAAAAATTTACCTTCTAATATTACTCAGACAATGCTCCAAACATGTGTAATACATACCTCCTTATGATGGCACGTAATCCCGGCCAATATTCCATTGACAAACACCAAATACACACCGGGCGAACTCAGCTCTTCCCCGTTGAACATGGCAATGTGCTCGATCCCAATATTATACATTATCTTGAGCATATTCTTCTCATCATTCTCCGTGGTAATGTGGGTCATCAGGGCCAGGTTCTTCACCAGACCACAGGCTTCGCCTTCGGGTGTGTCCGAGGGACATAGCATCCCCCATTGAGACCCCTGTAGGGAACGGGGACCCGAGACCTTACGAGTTTTCTCGAACTGGGAGTTGATGCGGGTCATCATACCTGCCGAAAATAGACACGATGATTATTTTATTATTATTATTATTTATTTATTTTTAAGAGGTTTGATAGAGGGAACTGCAACTGCTAGGGTCTTATCGTCCCGAAATCGAAGAGAGAAGGAAGACAGGATAGAAGAAAGCCAGCCGTTCCGAGAACGAAACTTATCCCTTCAGGATAAAATCGCAACCGCGGCGCTTACAAGGCAGACGCGCTGCCTTCCAAGTTCCAAGCCAACTAGGCTGGAGTACTTTTTTTCCAAGACAATTGTTTGAGGGAGTTTTAACAATAAAGTCCTACCTCGAAGTATGTAAGTACATTTACTCACCCAGTCCAGAAATATAGGACAGTCGAGATAGGACCTGCGTGACGCCCTGTCTTTCCATTTTGAACCGGCGAATAGTCCAGTTCCCAGTCTGTATTGCAGCGGTCAGGGCGTTGGTTATCGTGTCTTGTCGCATATGATTCACAATGTCGAACTGAGCGGCCTTGATCTTCGGAATGATCTTGTCCGCTATACCTGTGTGACAAGAGGGAAAGGAAAGTTGTTTCGTAGAAATTTAATGTGCAACATTTTGTTGCATGACGTTGTACAACGCTTCATGCTGGGCTTTTCCTCCAGATCGAAGACAACAATTTAGCAGTATGGTTGGGCCTTCAGGCCTTTTTGTCAGAGCAAAAAGAAAGAAAAAAAAATGCTGAACAACGCTTTACAACATAGTGGCGGGGGTTTTACTTCTGTTCTTAATATGTTATTATTTTTTCTTAAATAATAATAAAATAAATAATTATCTTACCAACATGAATGTCAAGATACTTCAAATAAAACAAAGGATCCACGTCACTGTAGATGTTGGCATTGGCCTGCATCAGTTTCTTAATTTCTACATTGATGAAATAGTCAAACGAATCAATGTGTGGTTTGACGAGACCCTTCTCCTTGAGAAAGGATAAGACAAGTTTCCATTTATCTCTGATTTCTGGGCTGTCTTTCAGCTTTGAAGTTTCATCGGTCACCATGGTGAGATAAGTGCCTTATCCAAAGTGGCTATTGAGCTGAAAATGTGGGGGAAACAATCCAATAATTAATATGATATTTGTATTGTACACCTAAATCTAGCATCTACTATTTTGATCCAATGTATGAGACAGTGTAAAACTTTACTATAACAGCCATACATTTTTACAAATGTAAATGTATATAAGTATGCAATAGCCAATAATAGGATACTGAAGGCTTGAAGGCACTGAAGCTGAGCACAGCATGCCTGCAAATTGATGACTCGAGTGTCACATGCTGCATGAGATATAAAAAAAAAATACCATGAACAGCCTTTACAGTGCCAAGCCAGTTGGGTTGCACAGTAAGCCTGTAAAGCCTGATAAGGTATTGATTGAAGCACTGGTTTCAAAATGATTGCATTATTCACAAAAAAAAAAAAATCCGACTTCTGATTTAAATACTTTTTCTGATTTTGAGTAATCCTCTAGAAAGTAGGGATCCATTGAAAAATGATTCCCATTTCGGATGTTCAAAATGCCATCTTGCAGTACATACTCACATCGGAAAATAGGAAATCCCCAAAATAACGGTGATAAGAGGAGAAGTACAGGAAATTATCCAAAATCCAGACAGGAGTTTCACATTTTCTTCTTTTCTGATTTTTATATTTTCAACATTTTCAACTTCAATCGAATCAATCAATCAATGGAGATAGGGTAATAGAAAGTAAACAAAAATGTAAATAAAGAAAAAAGTTTCGTGTGAAACACGCCTTCTTCGGAGGCTGCGCAGATTGCGAGTTGCGCAGTGAGAAGTGAATGTTCCTTCCCCTCTCTCGCCTTTCATCGCTGCAATGCACAAAAATTTGAATTTTTACTTTTATTTTTTAATATTTTTATGGAAAAGAGGTGAAAGTAAAAAGATTGATTTTTTAAAAAATCAATCAAAGGCGGAATTGCAGAAAGCAAGAAGAACCTCTTTTGGTATGTAACATGTGACAATAATTCTCTCAAAGACACCACTTTGGAGTCTCCAAAATCTACTTGCTTGAAAAGAGGTAAGAAGAGAATAGCTTGTAGTCCTTCCAACAGAAAGAAAATGTAGGCAGGACCTGGAGTACCTACTGCCTACAAGTGCATGTTCTCATCAAAACTCTACCCATCATCAATTTTGTACTTGGGGTTCTAATCTACCGACTAGCATCAAGAGATGGTCAGAAACACACTATAGACAAAGCTTAGCCAATGCCTTCTGAAACCAATAATATATCAGTTGCGCTTACTTGGGTGATGTTTCAAAGTCATAGAGCAGGAAAAATGAGGACCAACAGAATTTTTCTGCTCCTCCGCTAGCATGCTTGCATAGTGGCGCTACCTAACGGACAAAAAAAAAAAAAAAAAAATGCATAAAGTCTGACGTCACCCATATTTGAACTCTTTCATTAGAACGGAAAATAAAAATTGAATTTTCGACCTTTTACAGTTATTTTTTCGGAGTTTTGACCTCAGATTTGAATTTTT
>NW_007378638.1:17350-40363 GCF_000475195.1 Diaphorina citri
AAAAAACTTTTTTTGGGGTGTTAAATTTTTTTTTTTTTTTTTTGAAAAAAAAATTTGTTGTTTTTTTTTTTTTTTTTTTTTTTTTTTTTTTCACAGAATTTACGTTTTCAAACTCAAAAAATCTATGGTCCATAACTCAGCTTTAAATTTGTTTTAAGAATTTGTTCTAAAATAAAGGATAAAAAAATTGTGATGCAAAGTAAAAAAGAATTTTAGTCTGGATATGGTGTCAGTGCCTATGTTGGTGTGAATATACTGAAGACTGAAAAACACTGTATACTGAGTACAAAAAAACTACACTGATCAAAGTAAATGTGTTATGATGAAAGGCACAAATAATGTGTAAAGCTTTGGATTTTTAAAACCCCAAACTCAAGTCTTCTGACTGTTTGAGCTCTTCTGATTATAAAATTTGTGATGATCAATGCTTTTCCTTGCATTTTCCATTCCAGTGAAGATGGCAGTCCTTGGGGACCATCAGCTTATTCATCCATTTGCAATTGGCACTTTATCAATGGCTGTTTTGCATTTTCCATTCCAGTGAAGATGGCAGTCCTTGGGAACCATCAGCTTATTCATCCATTTGCAATTGGCACTTTATCAATGGCTGTGCATCTAATGATAGCAACAATCCTGCCTATGTGCCAACAATATTTCCTGTACCTGGCCTTAATTGGCAACAGCAACAGCACAAATGGAAACCCAAGCCTGTAGCAAGGAATCCATCAACATGTAGGTTACTAATTGGCTAATTCTGTTTTTTTTTTTTTTTTTTTTTTTATATTTTTTTATTTTTATTCCAGGCTCATCTGATACAAGCTATCCTGCAGATTCCTCTCCAGTTAACTTAACTGATTACACTAAAGATTTCAAAGGTTTCGTCTACAAAAAATACAATAGCACAGTGACAGCTTGTTCTGATTTCTGGGACTATGTATCTGATCAATATCCAGAGCTTGTACCCAAACCTCTCAGGACATTGAAAATGCCACCTGAATCACAAGTACCATCTCCATCTGAGTCTGTATCATCTCCATCTGGAGTTGTAGGAGGGAATGAAGCACTGATAGAAAACAAACTAACCAACCCTCTATTCAAAATACCCATGTTGGAATATGGATGGAAGAGAGAAATAGTCTGCCGAACTTCCAGCTCTTCTGGGTTGAGAACTCGGCAGTATGATGTCTACTATTATACACCTGAAGGTAAGAAATTGAGATCTTGTAATCAAATTTCAGATTATTTGTCAGCAGAATCCGAGTTGACTAGTAATCATTTTACTTTCTCCAAAGGTGTGGTAGGATTAAGTGTTGACATGGAATGGGTGAGGGAGGCTAGAGGAGTCTCTACAACTAAGCTAAGTAAAGATTCGAGTCAGGGTGTACCAATAAAGTCTGTAAGGAAAACGAATGTCTTGAATCCCAAAAAGAGAAGAAGAAGCAAGGCCTCCTCTGTATATGAAGATGATAGTAATAGAAAGAGGAGTAAGACCTCTCTGTATGAAGATGGAGATGATGATCCTGATAATGATCTCGCCATGGGTATGTTACCACCTGACTGGTCCCCTACTATACCTGCGACTTCACAACAAGCAGCAGGTGGTCCTCTCGTCTGTTCTATACTATGTCCTAAAGCTTTAGGCTGTATTCCAACACTTCAATGTATATCTTGCCTCTGCCTCTATCATCCACAATGCTTGGATCTTGATCCAGACAAGCAATACAAGAGTTATGTGTGTATCAACTGTAGGAAGAAAAATGAAGACGAACTAGAAGCAAAAAAGAAACAAACAATTGCCCCCAAAGTACAAAAAGCACCACTAACCATTCAGAAGATTGTTCCACAATCAAAAAACCCCGTTCTCTCGTTTACTTCGAAAGTTATTACTTCGAGAATGAACTACAAACCAAAGAAGGTACCACTTTCTTTAGCCCCCAAGCCACTTCGCCCATTAGCTCCTGTGCCAACTCATAACAACATTACCAACGTTCTACATAACTCGAGTTCTGCCAAAGATGAACCTATGCAAAGTATTATTCAAATGGGAAATAAGAAGTTCATTGCTGTGGCTAAACGCGCCTCAAGTTCAATTGTGAATAGTGCACCTCCTCCATCCATCATTACTTCCCCAACCTTGGGAGTGAAGATTTTAAATGAGAATCAACTACCCACGACAGCTAGATTGTTCTTCATAACTCGAGTTCTGCCAAAGATGAACCTATGCAAAGTATTATTCAAATGGGAAATAAGAAGTTTATTGCTGTGGCTAAACGCGCCTCAAGTTCAATTGTTAATAGTGCACCTCCTCCATCCATCATTACTTCCCCAACCTTGGGAGTGAAGATTTTAAATGAGAATCAACTACCCACGACAGCTAGATCTCCCGTAGGAGGAGCCTTTGTTATAAGCAAACCCACTAAAGTTCCAGGACTTTTATTCCCTGTGCCTACGTCTACTCAGTATTATGTTTTAAACAATGGAAAGATGGTACAACCAATCATTAGTAAAGTAAACAACATGGAGTCAGCGCAAAGTAAAAGAAGTTCCCTCAGTTCTAGTGATCAAACCATTTCCAAGAAATCTCCGATTTTGCAATCCACAGACAATTTGTTATCCATGGGGTCCAATGGATTGAACATTCTCATTCAAGTATTTAGTTATCTTCCATTGGATGATCTATTGAGAGCTGCTCAAGTTAGCAGATTGTTCTATGCAGCCTCCCGTCATTTTTCTCTTTGGAAAACAATCCAACTGAAGAATATTTACGTCCAAGATTGGGAAAAATTAGCCAGATGTCTAGACAAGAACGATACAGAAGTACTCTACTTCAATCAGATGAAAGTGAAGACTGATTCAGATGATGTAAAGAACATGTGGCGATCTATTAATCAATCCTTGGGTAAAATATCCTCACTGCAAAATTTAGATCTGGGTAAATGTGCAGGACCAGAGATTAATATCATCAAGCAATGTCCTAGTCTTACGTACTTCTCATGCTCATTCAACAAAAAAAGCCTATTAGACTTTTATGGCCTCTCTCTTTTACAAAATCTAAAACACCTCTACATCAGAGGTGTTGAGTTGAACAAAATGATTGGCTTGAAAGTTCTCAACATACATGTGATTAGTAAGCTTAAGAATCTTACTCATTTAGCACTGACAAGTGTAAAGCAATCTTCACAAGACACAAACTGGGCCATGTTTCTTGCTGATATGAAACAGTTAGAATGGCTCGAACTGGGAGAATGTACAAATTTCACACACGAGTTTGTAAACAATGCTCTGAGCCATCTTGTTTCCCTAAAACGACTGCGCTTAGAAATGGTGACAGAATTGATTGCAAATGACATCTTGAACACCATAGCCACCATGCCACATTTGGACACATTGGAACTCATCAACTTTGATGTTAAGCCTGGATTTGAAGAATCCTTCAGTAGATGTATTTGTCTGAGGCATGTGTTGATAATTCCTACTTACATAAAACAGTCTGCAGTCACTGTTCAACGTATGGTAATAGCACTCTCTAGTATGAATCATATACTAACAAGGGTTGTGTGGGGCCTCACTATGGAATTACTGAAAGTCACGGAAATGCTTGTTACTCAACATGATTTCCCTTTAGATCCAGATGTTGATTGTACTGACTGTATTCCTATTATGCCCAGGGTTCGTCTAGCTATGGATGACTCCCCTGAATCTAAAAAAGCTGCACAGGTTCAAGTTATACCTGTGAACCAGTTGAAGAAAATATTAACCATAGAACTTCCAAATGTTGAAGTAAAACTTATCAAAATACCTTATGTCAGTACTTTGAAACAATTCCTCTAGTTTTATTCTATATTATTGAATTATTTATACCTAGTTCGTAATTTTATGTTCCTTTGACACAAATTTTAATGATTCCCATCACCAGCATAAAAAAGAAGTATATTATTGAATTATTTATACCTAGTTCGTAATTTTATGTTCCTTTGACACAAATTTTAATGATTCCCATCACCAGCATAAAAAAGAGCTTTTAACTTGGTTCTTATTCTTACCAATGATACCCACTTTTTGTCAAAAAAAAAAAAAAATCAAAAAAATCCGTTGAGTGCTGAGTCAAAAAAAGATGATACCTATCTCTTGGGGTAGGTAAAATTTAAAAGCAAGCTTGCTCTCTGTTATTGGGATATTTTTTTATGCTTAGTGATGGTGCAGTCTGTTTAATGGTACATAATATTAATATGTGAAAGTAGTACCAATATCATTCAAAAGTTTAAACATTGAAATTGTATATTGGAGGTAAATGTTGGTGGTTCTTCACCTGTTTGTAGGATATGTGTAGATACATTTTGTCAATATTGTACACAGATTGTCCAATCATAGACTATATATTGAAAATTGCTTTTTTTCTGTATATCATATCCCTTTTCTTTGTAAAAATGTGTTAATTTATACAAATTAATAATAATAAAATCAAGTTATTTATGCAAATATCTAAAGTCTCTCCTGTTTTCACTCTTTTCTTCATCAACCAGTCACAGGCTGACAGCTTATTTACTTATTTGTTTAAATAAATAAATGTTTCTACTGGATCAGAGGCAATCATTATCCACCCTCTGATGGATGATTATGCCTAGAATGGATTTTTTTTAAAGAGTTTTGATAGAGAGAACTGTAACTGATAAGGTCCTATCATTCTGAAACCAAAGAGAGAAGGATAACAAGAGGATAAAGCCAGCTGTACCAAAAATGAACTTTATCTGATAAGAATAAAGTCCATTGTGAGTGGGAATACACCCGCAACCTAGTGTGACCAAGGTAGGTGTGTCCAAGCCAACTAAGCTGTCATAGGTACCTAGAATAGAAAATACCTACCCTGTGTATACTGCCAAAAAATAACAGTGAGTACCCACCCAATTCTAGGACTCTAAGCCATTAGATAAAATATACCCTAAGGCTACCATATTTGGGAAAGTACAATAAAATTATTGCTCTTAGGAACACATCCTTGAAGTACACTGAACTGAACATGAAAAAAGTAAAACAACATATTCAGTAACCATTATAATACAGTATTTATTTCAGAGATCTAATATAAGTTTTCAACAGACATTAAATATTTCATATTATGAGAAATTTACAATTTGAATAGGATTTTCCTCTCTCCCATATCATTCTTCTTTACATTTTGAAATTTGTAATTTTAGTGTGTAGAGACTCAAAGTTTTCAAATAGATAACCGAGATAAAGTGGGATATTAGGCATGAATTCTCAAAAACCCCAGAACCATTTTTGTGTTTGCTGATGGTGATTGGTCACTTTGGAAAGACAGGACTATTCCCATTTCCCAAATAAAGCACAATGTTCACTTAACAATTTGTGACTAGATGATGTTCATCCATAGCTGATTGAAGTCTGGTGCTTTCCGTTACATTTGTACCATGGTTTTCTGTGATATTGCTCCACTCAGCAGAGTTGATCTTAAAGGTAAGTAGTGTTCTAAATTGCTGGTTGAGGAATGTTCTTAACCCCTGGATTTCAACAGTTGGTGACGGACAGCAATGAAAGGAACGCCGAAGCCAGTCATCATGAAGAGCCCAAAGTAGAGGGTCAACTTGTAGCGGTTGTGGGTGTCGAAGGGCAGATTCTGGCCAGGTCCGCTGTAAGCGTGTGACGCTCTGGCTGCAGAGGTGGAGAAGCACCTCACGGTCTTGGCAAGTCTGGATCCCAACATTTTAATAAAAGAAACTTGAAAGCTTTCACCACAAAAGATGATCTAGAACTTTTCCTTTTTTTATCAGAAAATTTGGAAAAAGTCAAAAGTTTTCCTAACCTCTGTTGTTTTTATGGAACAGCTGATTTAAAGTAGATTTCGCGAGGAGAAGAAGGTGGGAGTAGGATGCGCGAAGTTATAAAAAGCCCGGTTCGCACGATGCTCATCAGCTGTTCACTGAAGCCGGAATCAGTAGATTTTTGAAATTTTCGGTTGGTCAAGTGATAGCGTGCTAGCCATGCGCAGAAGGCCCCGGGTTCAATCTCCACGACCGGCAAAAAAAATTGCACTCGGAAACGAAATTTCATCGCTACGAAATGAAAATGGTGACATAAAATGATAAGAGAAGGTTAGGTAAGTATCTATACTTCTATACTATTATATAGGTCTATTTATATAAATATATTTTTTTTTTCTCACACACAAACATAAGTCTGAATAGTGACCGAAATTGAAGAGAGAAGGAAAACAGGATAGAAGAAAGCTAGCCGTTCCAAAAAGAAATCTTATCTGTTTAGAATAAAATCCGCCCCGGGTGGAAAAATCGAGCCCTCAAGAGCTGACTTGGCCAGCCTAGTTAGCTTGGTTGGTGGCGCGTCTGCCTTGTAAAATCCGCCCGGGGCGGATTTTATCCTGATGGGATAATGTTCGTTCTCGGAACGGCTGGCTTTCCTCCTATCCTGTCTTCCTTCTCTCTTCGATTTCGGGACGATAAGACCCTACCAGTTACAGTTCCTCTCTGTCAAACCTCTTTTTTTTTCTTAAAAAAAAAAGAGCTGACAAAGTCGCTACCCTCCGAGCTAACTAGGCTGGCTTGACAGCTTTAGAGTTGAACAGAGATGATGAAGTTTTTTTTTTTTCCCCTCTCAGCTCTATGCGGTCTGAATTCGTCTCTTCGCTCTAAAAAAAAAAAAGGTTTAGTATGACCGAACCTAGACCCCTCTCAGCTCTATGCGGTCTGAATTCGTCTCTTCGCTCTAAAAAAAAAAAAGGTTTAGTATGACCGAACCTAGAGAGTCAATGAAGTCAAAACCTACAGAATCCATGAAATAAGAATCAGAGAGAAGAGCATCAAGACAAATTAGGCTGCAACGAATAGAGACAGAGAGACAGGCAGGTTTTGTAAAAAAAAAGTATGAAAGAGAATTCACTGGAGCTAAACAAATAATCATTTTTAGCCCGTCCTTCCTTTATTATTACGATAGTAATAAAAAGGTATAGGGACGGGCTATTGTATTCGCTTCGGTGTCTGTCTGTCTGTCTGTGCCCATAGAAGGACTTATCCAAACCTAGTCGACCTATATGTCAAATTAAAGGTCTTTTTACCAGGAACACGAAAGTGGTGGTGCAAATTTTGTCCAGAAAACCATAAAGCCAAAAAAAAACAAAAAACTGGTTTTTGGGGGATGTTTTTCACATGTTCTCACACAAATGAGCTCTGATCTGGAAATTTGTCGCGACGACCTATGAACTCAAAGCGAGAAAGTTTTAGATAACACTTCAGTCGATCATTTAAGACCGGTTTTTGTCACCTATGTTAAGCTACGCCGAGCAAGGCCAATAAATGGATGGGTGACTTAAACCTTATATTGGGAATAAAGGGAGGCGGCATCTATGTTAAGCTACGCCGAGCAAGGCCAATAAATGGATGGGTGACTTGAACATTATATTGGGAATAAAGGGAGAACCTATGTTAAGCTACGCCGAGCAAGGCCAATAAATGGATGGGTGACTTGAACATTATATTGGGAATAAAGGGAGAACGCGTCCTATGTAAAGCTACGCCGAGTAAGGCCAATAAATGGATGGGTGACTTAAACCTTATATTGGGAATAAAGGGAGAACGGGCTCTAGTCTTGATTTTAAATGTGAAAGTAAAATCAAATCAAGAAGAATAATAAACTGAATATTAAACAAATTAGGTAGGTACATACATAGGTACTGATTATTGGATGGGTGACTTGAACATTATATTGGGAATAAAGGGAGAACGGGCTCTAGTCTTGATTTTAAATCATTACATAAAATTAAAAAAAAAAAATCAAATCACGAATAATAATAAACTGAATATTAAACAAATTAGGTATTGATTTTCTCTAATCACGATCGAATAACCTACGGGCTAAAAATTCCCGGAGGGACGGGCCCTGCTTGTTATTTCATCATTATCACGTTGGATAGGTATTACCTATAGGTTTGGTAGGTACTGCTTTATGCTATAAGCTACAAGGTATGCCCCCATGGAGAAAGCATCGTGGCTAATGCACAGGCAAAGCTTGTACCAAACCCAGTGAGCCGTGATGTGGAAATCTGTGGGGATATAGCCGGTTTTCAAACCGAGGAGGAAATTTTATAGACGTTCGTGCAGGTAGTGCTTCGTAGGTATACGTAGTGCCGACGACTATTAAGGGCTATGGGCTGTGGATCTAGTGAAGTAGGTACCTAGTCCTATAGGTTAGGTAGGTACTGCTTTATGCTATAAGCTACAAGGTATGCCCCCATGGAGAAAGCATCGTGGCTAATGCACAGTCAAAGCTTGTACCAAACCCAGTGAGCCGTGATGTGGAACCTGTGGGGATCTAGCCGGTTTTCAAACCGAGGAGGAAATTTTATAGACGGTAGTGCTTCGTAGGTATAGGTACGTAGTGCCGACGACTATTAGGGCTGTGGATCTAGTGAAGCAGGTACCTACCTACATTAGGTATACGGGCGACGAATGCTTCATAGGTATAACGGCCTAGTCAGGATTCTACGCTACGTGACGTAACAATTGATCGGGGGAAATGTTCTTTGAACCTATTCCAAGTCCATTCATCATTGACTCTGATCCAATGATTTTTGTACCAGCCTTTTGAATTTAGCACAAACCCTGCCTTATTTCATAGTCAGTGCTGTTAAAAACTGGTTTTTTTTTTATTTATTTTTTTTAAAGAGGTTTGAAAAAGGGAACTGTAACTGCTAGGGTCTTATCGTCCCAAAATCGAAGAAAGAAGTTATTTATTTTTTTTAAAGAGGTTTGAAAAAGGGAACTGTAACTGCTAGGGTCTTATCGTCCCAAAATCGAAGAAAGAAGGGAGACAGGATAGGAGAAAGCCAGCCGTTCCGGGCTACGAAAATAATCCCTTCAGAATAAAATCAGCCCCGGGCGGGAATCGAACCCGCGGGCCCAAGCGCTTACAAGGCAGACGCGCTACCAACCAAGCTAACTAGGCTGGCTAAAAACTTGAACCAAATAGTCATTCATTCGTTTTGCTAAGGAGAAACCCTCGCTGCTCTATGAGTCTAACCTAAATGGACTCTTTGCTCTTTGGTTTGAGGATGAGCAGTCATGTGAAGCCCAGAAGAACTTACCGTGTCTATGAACTAGCACTAGCACTGTGAATGTGAGCACATAGACAACCTAGGCAGTCTATTGTGGAAGACAGCGGTGTCTAAACTTTAGGTCACAATCGGCCCACGGTCACGGCAAAAAAAAAGGCCACAATGAAATCTTATGTTTGTTGTTGTTTTTTTTTTTTTTTTTTTTTTTTTTTTGGGGGGGGGGGGGGGGAGAGAGAGAGAGAGAGAGAGAGAGAGAGAAAAAACCGCTTTTACTTCGAGGCATATTCTTCTACATCCACGCCTATCAGTATCAGGGAACGAAAAAGTTTGGATAGAAAATGTCCGCCCAGTCCGGGATTCGATTACAGTACCTCTGGATTGGGAGCCCTTGGCTGGTAAGTTTTACTGACAGCATCGGCCTTTTCCGAGCGTACCCACCTACCCACTACTCACTACGGACGTACTGACAGTTCATCAACTCAGTTATACCTTACCCTCATATTCATGAAGAAGCGACAAAGCATTTTTTATGCTATAATTTTTTTGTCTTAATTTTGTTCAAAAATCGAAAAAATTCAACAGTCAAAAGTGGGTCGCACATGTACGGTCAAAGTTTAGGCACCTATTCATGCAGTTTGGACTATGGCTTGGGTACTGCGAAGACTTACTGGTGGGAACCGAGCACTGACCCCAATTCTCCAAGTTCTAAACAATGCCCCAGCGAGCGTCTCCCCATAACGCAAGCGATTGGCCAATATTTTCCCAACATTCGTGCCTCAGTGGCCTAGGCCAGACTAGTTAGCTTGGAGGGTAGCGTGTCTGCCTTGTAAGCGCTAGGTAGCGGGTTCGATTCCCGCCCGGGGCGGATTTTATCTTGAACGGATAAAGTTCGTTTATCTGGAACGTTTTCGGAAAGGCTAGCCTATTCTGTCTACCTTTTCTTTTGGGACAATATGACCTTCGCAGTTACATTTCCCTCTGTCAAACCTCTTAAAAAAGAAGTTAAGAACCTTTCACATAACACGTCAGAATTATGTAGATGTACCTCCAATGGGTATTACGATATTACGAACAAGTAATAGGGTAGATACATAAAATAGATATACCAATGTATAAGTTCCGTAGGTATTACATTCATAGATTCATTTCATTTGAATGGGTACCCACATGTGTGTGTAGAATTGCAGATACTAAACCTAAAGTATCACTTTTATGAGTTACACTTACATATGATGAGGACTTGGTACTTTTGCACTTAAATAAATATGTGTTATGTTTCCCACCAACGCTTTACCAATTACCCAGAGACCTCGCTCGTAATCACATTGCTCTATCCAAGGGAAATGGAGTAGGTATAAGTAGTATCACATAAAGTTAAGAAGAGGTGTACATATTTTCCTTTCGGTAAACTTTCGGAAAAGGAACCGGTTTCCTTCTGTGGAGACTGAAATAGCGCCTGTACTAAACTGTTGGAAATACAAGACGGCACGCCATCGGAATATAGGTTCCGTTTCAGAAAGTTTCCCTGAAGGAAAATACACGGAATACCTCTGTGACCTAGTGGTTAAGAGCACTCACTCTCAACCCGGAGTAACTGGGTTCAAATCCCGGCTTAGCGAAAATAATTTGACCGTACATTTCCGTACCTTGAAGTAATGTGAAAGTGGTGGGTATACCACCTATTTGCACAAATCTACTTTTCAAATGGTTATTTTGTCATGTTATGAGAGTTTCCATATCCACAAACTCAAACTTTCATAGTTCACCCCATAATAAAGGAGAATAAATTAAGACCAAGGGCGAGGGTGGACCCCATCGGCCCCGCTTAATACGGCCCTGCTTTTATATGCCTCTGCAGTTCTCTGTATTAGTTTTGAGAGTGTACAAATGTACATTCCTGGTATTTGATAGCTTCCCACTGTTTGTTTATTAGAGGAAGCAGCTGAAGGAAGAAGAAAGGAATTAAACAACTACTTGCTAGCGAAGGAAGAGCTTACACATCGCAGTCCAGTGCAAAATGATGTCACTAGACACTTACCATTAACAAAGACCTAGGTGGGGGCTTACAGGGGCTGTGAGAAGAGAAAGCAGATGCACTCATGTCGGGGCCGGGGCTTACCAAGTTGGGTCCATTTCTTGGGATTATCGGGCCAAAGGATGGGTTAAGCTTATACGAATCTACCAAGTTGGATTATCGGGATTGGGATTTATCGAGGAGCCACCCATCAGGTAAAGCCTGATCTTACATTGAAGAGAGACACGAGATTAATAATAATAATAGTGCTTATTTATACTGCTCGCATAGGACTGAAAAGTCCCTTTACTCCAGCAGTAGGCTACTACTATTATTGTGGTCAAATTCTCAAATTATATTGAGGATAAAATTCCATACCTCAGCTGGGATTGAACCCACGCCCTCCTGTTTACCAGGAAAAGAAGAGAATTAAGTAAATTTTGGGAGAGAGAAATTTTGGGAGAGCAGAAAGTAGATTGGTAGAGAGGAAACTGAAAGAACTTTTCGTATTATAGAGCAGTTGTTTCATTGCTACAAACTAAAAACGGCGCCGGCGGTGAAACACCCATCTTTAAAAAATGACTAAAAATGCTGACAAAAATAACCCTGATTTAGAACTTTTTCAGCCAACGGTGAGGCCCATTAAATGCACCAATCCTCTATGGGTCACTAAAGTTAAGCAACGCCGAGCGCATTTGGTGAGATATTCGAAGGGGGAATACACAATTTGAAGTCCAAATCGTTTTGTGGAATAGCCCCCCGATATCTCTTTTGAAACTTCGACGCTGCAGAGATTTTTTACTCAATTTTTACTTTTTTTATTCATTTTTTTATGGCACTCTCTGTTCATTTCCTGTGACCACGAGAATGACTCGAGATAAAAAAGTTGACCCGTCGTAAACTTTGCAGAGTACCCAAGATACCCACATGTACGGAATTTCACTTTCACTTCTTTAAAATGGGGCTCCCCTGATCACCTTTGAGAGAAGATTCTGCATTTAGGACCGAGCTTGCTCTTAGGTCGAGTTTTACCACCGTGGATTGTCTCAGGATGGAGTTCAATCCGAGGTTGACCTGGATATTAAGTATAGGGAAATCCTCGTTTCATCTCAATCCCGAGTTGGTAAACCCCAGCATACGGGATGGATTGTCTCAGGATTGAGTTCAATCCGAGGTCGACCTGGATATTAAAGTATAGGGAAATCCTCGTTTCATCTTAATCCCGAGTTGGTAAACATCAGCAGCATACGGATACATAACTACGGTCTCCTAAAAATTCAACCGAAGACAACTGATCAATTGAAATTGAAACCCATATTACGTAAAGTAGATAGGTACTTAACTTCAAATTTAAGGGTGGTGTGTAGTTCAGTAGATCAACACAAACGATTATTTTTTAGGAGACCGTAGTGGGCCTTTGAACGGGTACATAACTACGGTCTCCTAAAATTCAACCGAAGACAACTGATCAATTGAAATTGAAACCCATATTAGGTACGTAAAGTAGGTAGGTACAACTTCAAATTTAAGGGTGGTGTGTAGTTCAGTAGATCAACACAAACGATTATTTTTTCTAAGCCCCTATTGGGCCTTTGAAGCCACATTTCTGTATTGGACATATTTATACATTATACAAGTAGGTGAGTTCTACAGTTCATTTTGTACTACTACCCTTTATTGGCTCCAATGGAGATAAGATGATCAAACGGTCCGGCCAAACTGTCCCCAAATCGGCCCAATTCACAGCCCTCGGCCCTGGCCGAAATGTACAATGTGTATTACGACACTACCACTGACGCAAACCTCAGCATAAGTATTGTTTAATTTTGTCCCCAACAGTTCTCCTCTCCATTGTTCTACTGCAAAACACGGATTTTGTTGATGATTTCTGGCATAAACACACGATATTCTTGAGAAATGTTAATGTAAACCTTGGTTGGTAAGTCATACACCGACTTGGTTTCTGAGCGACAAGCGTCCTTGGTTCTGTCGTTGCCCTTATATCAAATTTATTATAAACAGCATCGGACGATTGCACAATGAATGCAGTCAGAGAAGGAAATGCGTGAAAAACTTGCCTCGGTTGGGATTGAAACCGCGCCCTCCTGTTTACCAGGCGAGCGCCCTGGCGCCAAGGAACAGGCATTTTCCCTACTTATCCAGGTGTCCCATTTACAAAAGTAGTTCCCCATTTACAATAAAATTACAAATGAAGGAGCCACGATTTTTTCCCCGTTATCCAGGTTTCCCCACTTAGACAGATTCGACAGTATTGTCCAATTCCAATAGGTACATTATTAAGCTTTTAACAACGCCTATGAGCATTTGCTTAGAGCGGTAATTTTCAAGTGGGCCCCCGAGTACTTTTAGAGCGAAGTCTAACCACGACATCACCGAGGTTTTTGAGATAATAGAAAGTAAGAAAAAAAAAAAAAAAAAAAAAAACGCCATTCAAAAAACCCTTTTTTTTTCCACCCTTGAATCCCGGGCCCCCCTAAAGTAAGAAAAAAAACGTCATTCAAAAACTCTCTTTCTTTCACACGTCTGAATCACGGGCTCCCATCAGCATCAGAATTCAGAATCCATTCCATTTGGTTCAACGAACCTCAGCATGAGAGCACCAAGATAATAAAAACCGCTCCGACTTAACGACACTCGATTACTTTTTCTTGCCGGGTTAGTTTCCCAGCGAATGAGTCAGTCAAGTACCTGTTATAGGTATAGGTAGGTAGGTAGGTACCTACCTACTTACCAGCAGCCCATTACGGGGGAAAAATCCAGAGGAAATACCTACATGCAAGTGAGGATTTGACAGAGTCCTAAAAAAATACCCCCGTTTTTAGGAACTGCGTGAATCAACCAGCAATGTATTACCTACCTAGATTTGTAGGTGGAATGTATGTAGAAAAATCCCTAGTAAAATATAAAATATGTACATACATACCTAGGTAGTACATACTATTAGCTATTAGGTTCCTACAAGAATTTCCCTTTAGATTTAGAATCGTTCTGGAAGGTGTGAATCAACCAGCAATGTACCTACCTAGATTTGTAGGTGGAATGTATGTAGAAAAATCCCTAGTAAAATATGTACTATGTACATACATACCTAGGTAGTACATACTATTAGCTATTAGGTTCCTACAAGAATTTCCCTTTAGATTTAGAATCGTTCTGGAAGGAATAAAGGTTTTAGGAAATCCACACGATTCAGAAATATTCTTTGTCAAAAACTTGATTGCCAGCCTAGTTAGCTTATAGTTGGTAGTGCGTCTGCCTTGTAAGCGCTAGGCCGCGGGTTCGAAATATTCTTTATCAAAAACTTGATTGCCAGCCTAGTTAGCTTAGTTGGTAGCGCGTCTGCCTCGTAAGCGCTAGGCCGCGGGTTCGAAATATTCTTTGTCAAAAACTTGATTGCCAGCCTAGTTAGCTTAGTTGGTAGCGCGTCTGCCTCGTAAGCGCTAGGCCGCGGGTTCGAAATCCGCGGGCTGGCTTTCTCCTATCCTGTCTTCCTTCTCTCTTCGATTTCGGGACGATAAGACCATAGCAGTTACAGTTCCCGGATAATGTTCGTTCTCGGAACGGCTGGCTTTTTCCTATCCTGTCTTCCTTCTCTCTTCGATTTCGGGACGATAAGACCATAGCAGTTACAGTGTCAAACCTCTTTAAAAAAAAAAAAACTTGATTTTTTTCATTTTAATGAACTAATGAAGCATGAAGCACACACGTGCCCCACTGTGTTGAGTACACGAATGTAGGTACTTGGCTTATACCCTTATACGTAGGTAATATGAACCACAAGTGTGAAGTTTGATATCGAATTACCTACCTACAATCTACATACATATGTACCTTGTACCTACATATAAGGCCGGCGGCCCGGCTGTGCGTCGCGTCTCTTCGAACTTTTGACACGACGCCGACGACACACGAAATCACGTGCAAAATAATTTTGAAACATTCAGAAAAAGGCCGTCAGTAAAATAGAAGTGAAAACTGTCCCGTATTTTTCGTACGCCAGTGTAGACTATAAATAGGATCTCAAAAGGCACACAACAAAGTTCAATTAAAACTAGATTAGCTAACAGCTATACCTAGCTAGTTACCGACTTTTCTCTTGTTAAATATCAACTACTACGAGTATGTATATGAACACCTTTGTTAACAGGTCTCTAACTCACTGAACTTGACAGGTTAATTACTTAAGTATAGATATAATAATTAAGTAGGCGGGTATTGGGTACCTAATATTAAAGAATCTACAGGTCTTTGAATCGTACAGTAATATCATTAATAATCTATAATTATTCTTAATTAACATCATAAAATTATGTCTTCGGCTTGTAAAAGAGAGAAATTGATTTATGCATTAAATAACCACTATCGATCATTAATAAAGACATCCTTTGTAGGTACCTAGAGATATGTAAATAGTTAACTACTATTAGTGTGTATCTGTGTATTGATTATGCAAATATTACGTGAATACATTATACCACTGTTTGGTGTTGTAGTATTTCTTTATAGTAAAACGGTTCAAGAGTAGTAAAAGTTAGATCGTTAGGTACTGAATTACTGATACGAGTTTGAGCCTCTAAAAGTGTTTTCCATGGCGTGGCGTAGGCTCATCGTATTTTCTCCAATAACTACAAAAGGTGCGTACTTGCCTATCTAGATAGGTACTTGTGTTTACAACGTTATCAGTCAAATCTTGGAGAACAGTGGAGATCTCGTTGAAGTGATGAATATATCTCTCCTCCCTGTCTGTATATTGTGAGAATCCGGTACATCTCGTATCGTATATGATGCACAAAGGTGTCACTATGTCGCCTCACTCCCTGGTTCAGTTGGTTTGCTTTTGTTTGAATATTCAAATTAGGTTCCAAACCTTTCTCAGAGCTCCAATACTTTCAATTTTTTTCCCTGTTTGTTTGTGTATTTTGAGAACAAAACAGAAGTCGTTTCCTTGGTCGTGATAAAGCAATGGGTTACATAAGTTGAGCTTTTAATTATTGTCTCAAAATATCATAATACCAAGTTTTAATTTATACAATGTAGTCGTTCTCCCGTAGCCTGATACGAGCATAAGTGGAGAGATGTTTGATGTTTCCTAAAATAGCTACGTAGAGCAACCTCCTTGGCCGAGAGGGTATCACACTAGGTTTGCACGCAGGAGGTCCGGGTTCGATACCCGGCGGGGCCCAGGTTTTTTCGGCTCTGTGCTTGGAGTTCGGGGTGCACTCAGCCTCGTGAGGGCAATTGAGTAGCTACTTTAATCAAGTAGCGACCAGTGGCGGCATTACCAGAGTAAAAAGAAAAATTATAGAAATGTAATAAATAGTAGGTAGGTACAGGAGGCTCTTAGTAATGCTGTGATATCCACAAAATTGTGAAAAAGCTCTCAGCTTCACCACAAATAATATCAAGAGAGAAATACTTACGTAGATATTTGAAATCTCTACATACGAGTATTTTTCTCTGAGAGTTTAAGTCGTGCCTTAAAATTACCTATTACTCAACTTTCATTGAGGAGGTTTTTTATCCCTCCCTATACCTACCGTTGTAAACTGTACACCTACCTTCTATTTTGGTCTTTTTCCTTAGTTTTTCAGTAGTAGTAGTAGTAGTAGTAGTAGTAGTAGTAGTAGTAGTAGTAGTAGTAGTAGTAGTAGTAGTAGTAGTAGTAGTAGTAGTAGTGTCTACTGAGCTTTTCTTCGATTCCTTTTGGTTAGCCTGTTCTCTTTTAAAGTTAGAGAAAGTGTGTCATGTTGTTCCCTTGCCCCCTAAAATATGGCCATGGAAGAGTCCTCTGTACCCTGTGCTCAACTGATTTTCGTTTTTGGTCTCCACCTAATTTAACATTACCTGCGAACAGATAGGCACTCCTGCCTATACCTAATGGTTACGCACTATTGGATTTACAGAAAATTAATCCGTATCCCTCTACCGACCTCGTATTTGGCTCAGAAGTAGCAACATAACGCTTACATAAGTAACACCTAAGACATCAGATCTAGTACACCCTCATCCCTCATGTTGTATTTTACGTTGAATAATGAAGGTTTTGTGTCTCGTAGGTTGGGCAAGCAATAAGGTCGACTAAAAAGTTTCAAATCGACCTGATTGCTTAATTCAAGATTTAAAAGCTAACTAGATTGGCGACTGTAGTTTGATCGACTGTAGTTTGATCAAGGGTGGGGTGGTAGAGAATGCCTTAGGCATTAACCCCACCCTTGATCAAACTTTATTTTGTATTTATATTTTGTATTTATATTGTTACCATCTGTATCTGTAAATAAAGTTTGATCGAATTGTATAATAATAATAATAATAATAATAATAAGTGCCTGGCAGTTCATTCATAAAGTCTGCGGTATGGTATGTCCAGTCCATTTTTTTCCTCCAGATCGTGCCTGGCAGTTCATTCATAAAGTCTGCGGTATGGTATGTCCAGTCCATTTTTTTCCTCCAGATCTATGTATAGCTACATATATTACTATTACTGTATAGTGACTTACCACACCAAGTGATTACCAAATTACCACAGACACCGTTCTCCCGAGTTAATGTCTTGGTATGAAACCGATCTGGGGACAGACTTCGAACCTATGAAGTACCTATAGGTACGTATGATGGAATGTCGATGGAGGTCATTTGACGTGCAGATCCTAAAGTCCCAATGAAGAGAATGCCAGGGTAGGAAGATGAGAATCAATATTGGACTTCAGTCTTGAAACAGTACAGGGGTCCACCCCTGTTGTATGTCAGGGAATTTGTAGTTATAACGAAAGTATCTACCCATAGCAAAAAGTGGTCTTCCTCTATAGATGGCCAAAAAAAGGTACCTACATTATTTAAGTAGTAAGGTTGTACCATTTGATTCAGCTGGAAAATCCACATAGGGTTTTTACTCTTTAATATATTTTGTGTATTATTTTTAAGACCTTTAATAAAAGTAAATTTTCCAGAACTTGCCTCGTCTCGAACCAAGAACTCCTTAACTGTAAGTCAGACAGTTTTGGAAGTTACACCATCGATTCCTCTTGAAATTTTACAGTAGAAAGCAGTGGCGTAGCGTGGTCTAAAGTCAAGTGTAAGGCGTGTAGGGCACTAATTTCCATCACCATGCACATTACTACATAAGTTAAGTCTGAGATTTCTTCAGACAAAATTGACAGAATTTTTATTGGGGTAGACACCTTGTACCTATACTCGTAGGTATCTACCTATAGATACCTACATAACTTTGTATAATTATGTACCCAATCATATTTGGGAATGGTTAGCACTCGTAAGTCGGGGGCATGCAAATTGCAAAGTAGGTAAGTGAAAGGTTTCATGTAAAAGGGCCTATGAGCAGTGGCGTAGCGTGGTCTAAAGTCAAGTGTAAGGCGTGTAGGGCACTAATTTCCATCACCATGCACATTACTACATAAGTTATGGACATGCTTCTTCATAAATATTTAAAGTCAATATTTAAGGGTATTTGAGTAAATTTAGAGTGTATGGCCGCCATACACGTGTAGAGGACCGGGAATGATTTGAAGCAATGACCTCAGCTCGGAACCTCAGAAAGAGAAATTCAAAGCATAACTGTGCCCATTCTGGCGTAGCGTGGAGAGGGGAAACCATGGCAGCAGCAGCAGGCAAGAAGAGTTTAACGACACTTGACTTGACTGTTTGATCTACTTTCATATTGTTTCGAAACCTCTGCGCCAAAACCTTGGGCAGCCGCTCTGCCCTGAACACGACGGAACCCCCTCTCCGAAAACTAAAGAATACGGGGGGCATACAGTTTGCTCATAATTCATTTTGTTTACGTTGCAATTGACGACGTTCGTTCTACGGATTTCACGCCCATTTCCCGAAAACCTTATTCATTCCTAATGTAGTCATTATTTTTCAAGTATTTTTTTTTAATCAATTTTTTGTACAGTTTTAGTGAATTTTATTATTTAAATAATTTGTTAATCATTTGAAGATATTTATGTAGTGAAATTTTTATTTATTTATTTCTAACTCAATTATTTTTAATGCAGTTCTGTGATGTCCGATTTAACAAAAGAAAATTTTGATTCAATTTGTCGTGTGTGCACTTCGGATTTAAATGGAAACCAGGCCAAATCTATCTTCGACATTTTCGTGACAGCTTCGAAAACTTTGGAATTTTGTCTTCGAACAAGAGTAAGTTTTGAGAAAAAAATTCAATCCGACATTTTTGTTTACAAAATTTTGTTCAACTGATATACTGATAAGCGCGAGCGCGATAAGATAACAGGTGTCAGGTGTAGATATGGCGCTCGCTGGGATTTTATCTTTTTAATTCTTTAACCACCCCGTTTTTTTCTGATTTTATTTTCTCAGCAATTAGGTGAAGGTCAACCAGACTTGAGACTTGAAAGCTTCAATGTTAATCTAGGTCAGTTTTTCTCTCTACATCTGCGAGTAGTAAAACTTTGCATGTTAAGCTTGACATTTTATCTGATCAAAAAGAGATCTCTCTCAAGGATCCTGAAATTATAGAGGCTCATTCCCTGATTTTTATTCTAATATGATCTGAATGTAGTCGCATTTTTATTTTTTAGTCCTCTAATTGTCTATTTTACCAACCCGTATGGCAGCTTTATGTACAACCAATCTCTGAATTTTAGAATCCCCTGTTCAATTTGAAGCATCAGTGCTACAACTACAGTGGTCCATTAGTATTTGAACTCTTGCCCTCTCTGGATACAGCCCTGATTTACATTTCACTTGTTCAATTTGAAGCATCAGTGCTACAACTACAGTGGTCCATTAGTATTTGAACTCTTGCCCTCTCTGGATACAGCCCTGATTTACATAGGTAGGTAGGTTGGAAGTATTACAAGACAAGTAAAGGGCTACAGAACAAATGGTCATCTTCAATAAATTAAGGGGGGAAAAAGCTTGGGAACTGCTTATAATACCTAATGCATGTGCATTTGTGCAATAGATAAGGAAGTAAGAATAAAATTGATTAATTATGCATAAAATAGTATGCATGTCTTGTGGGAGGAAAAGAAAAACTTCCAGGTTGGAAGTATTACAAGACAAGTAAAGGGCTACAGAACAAATGGTCATCTTCCATAAATTAATGGGGGAAAAAGCTTGGGAACTGCTTATAATACCTAATGCATGTGCAATAGATAAGGAAGTAAGAATAAAATTGATTAATTATGCATAAAATAGTATGCATGTCTTGTGGGAGGAAAAGAAAAACTTCCAAAGTTTTTCCACAAAAATTAGACAAGGAATATTTGTTTCTACCAGTCAAAGCAAAGGCTTGGGTCAATCGAAATCGTATAGCATTTACATAACAAGTAGGCATGAACAGTATGGTGTAATAGCAATCCAAACAAAATAAATGACCCAAGCACATGGTTGTTAAAACTTTACCCCTAAGACCACAGAGCACAGACTCATGTTGAAATTCACTTTGGACTTGTGAATTAGTAGGTACTAGGCAGATGCATGAGAAACGTTCAAAAATTTAGTCCTGAGAAACGTTCAAAAATTTAGTCCATCTTCCGTTTTTAGCATTCCTTAGGTGTAATAGCAATCCAAACAAATGACCCAAGCACATCGTTGTTAAAACTTTACCCCTAAGACCACAGAGCACAGACTCATGTTGAAATTCACTTTGGACTTGTGAATTAGCAGATTAGCACCTAGGTACTACTGTACTAGGCAGATGCATGAGAAACGTTCAAAAATTTAGTCCTGAGAAACGTTCAAAAATTTAGTCCATCTTCCGTTTTTAGCATTCCTTTTTGAGTGTATTTGTATTTTCAAGTTGTAAAACCCCTCCCAACAAACTTAATGTGCATTGACAAATTGACATTTAAATTTTAAATGGAAACAGGACTAAATTTGCACTTCTTTTCAAGTACAGGTACCTAGCACCAAATAAGTCAAAAGAAGATGGGGGACAATTTTATTCAACAGAGTGACTAATGAAATGCTGTTATCAAATGATTTTCTTACCCATGCCTCACAGCATCGTTTGCTTATCAATAAAAATTTCTCACGCGCGGTCCCTCAAAAAAAAAAAAAAAAAAAAAAAAAAAAAAAAAAAGGGGAAGGGGCCCCCAAACCCCTCAAAAAAAAAAAAAAAAAAAAAAAAAAAAAAAATGCAAGGGGCAAGGGGCCTCAAACCTTAAATCAGATGCAATGGACGTCATTGAATGAATCACTGCGTAGAACTCTATGGTTCCTATACATTAGGGACCTGGGAGACTTGCTAAGCCCCGCGATTTCATAGCTTGGACCACACGTGGCATTTCGTGGTGTAAGGAGTTAAGGACCGTAAAAGGTGATACTTTGCTGCTTGGCCCATTTTTCTTTTGGGCAACTTTGATTGGTAAACAATGCCTAACCGAACTTTGACGCTTAAACCGAACGCCGTCGATCGACGTCGACTGAAAACGTACACTGCCTCGACAACATAGATTCACCTCGCCGATCGACGGCGTCGACTATGTGTGGACACAGCTCAAGGTGATACTTGGCCTATTTTTCTTTCGGGTAACGTTGATTAGTGTACCAGTTGGTTGGTGGATGGTGGACCAAATCTAACCGAGCTTTAAAATTCTTTTTCTTTTTAACCCATAGGGATCGTAGGGCCAGGAGCTGAGCTTGATTACTTTTGGTAAGGGTTATGTCCGCTACTCTCGCTCAGACCGTCTGAGGCTGTTCTCTGTTGAAGTTAACGAAAATAAGTTGCCCCCATGGAAGAGTCCTCATTATTCAACTGATTTTAGTTTTTGATCTCCACCTAATTTAACATTGACAGCGAATAGATTGGCACTCCTGCTAATACCTAATGGTTACGCACTATTGGATTTACAGAAAATTAATCCGTATCCCTCTACCGACCTCGTATTAGGCTCAGAAGTAGCAATATAACGCTTACATAACACCTAAGACATCAGATCTAGTACACCCTCATCCCTCATGTTGTATTTTACGTTGAATAATGAAGGTTTTGTGTCTCGTAGGTTGGAAAAACCTACGAGTAAGGAGTAAGGCACCTATACATTCAGATCAGTGGTACCTATCAACTTGAATTACCTATACCTATATTGCTGCCTCGTGGCTCTAAAATAATCCTAGGTACATCATCCTTATTGTCAGTACCTACATAGTAGGTAAAAAAAAAAAATAATAATAATAAAAAAATAAAATGGGGGCAAAAAACTTTGAAAACCACTCATCAACTGGAGTACTTAGTACGGATACCAACTTTTTTTTTATGTCCATCGTAAATTTAATCGTTCTTCATGATTTTATCTTTCATTGAGAGACTTCAAGTCAGAACTACAAACAGGTGACTCTCGCTACAGAGTAACTGTAGTAATGAAGTGCCTGTAGTTCATTGATTCATTCATAAAGTTTGCGGAATATCCTGTCCATTTTTTTTTTTATTTATTTTATTATTTTTTTTTTTTTAAGAAACTGTAACTACGGAGATAGTGTCGTCCCGAAATCAAAGAGTTAATGAGGTGGAAGGTGGAGCACAGGATAGGGGAAAGCCGGCCGTTCCGAGAACGAATCTTATCTCACAACCTAGCGCTTACGAGGCAAGCACTACCTTCCAAGCCAAGTTATAGGCTGGCAAGCAATAAGGTCGACTAAAAAGTTTCAAATCGACCTGATTGCTTAATTCAAGATTTAAAAGCTAACTAGATTGGCGACTGTAGTTTGATCGACTGTAGTTTGATCAAGGGTGGGGTGGTAGAGAATGCCTTAGGCATTAACCCCACCCTTGATCAAACTTTATTTTGTATTTATATTTTGTATTTATATTGTTACCATCTGTATCTGTAAATAAAGTTTGATCGAATTGTATAATAATAATAATAATAATAATTTCTATCACCATGCACATTACTACATAAGT
>NW_007378638.1:40402-61106 GCF_000475195.1 Diaphorina citri
TGTATAATAATAATAATAATAATAAGTGCCTGGCAGTTCATTCATAAAGTCTGCGGTATGGTATGTCCAGTCCATTTTTTTCCTCCAGATCTATCTATAGCTATATTACTATTACTGTATAATGACTTACCACACCAAGTGATTACCAAATTACCACAGACACCGTTCTCCCGAGTTAATGTCTTGGTATGAAACCGATCTGGGGACAGACTTCGAACCTATGAAGTACCTATAGGTACGTATGATGGAATGTCGATGGAGGTCATTTGACGTGCAGATCCTAAAGTCCCAATGAAGAGAATGCCAGGGTAGGAAGATGAGAATCAATATTGGACTTCAGTCTTGAAACAGTACAGGGGTCCACCCCTGTTGTATGTCAGGGAATTTGTAGTTATAACGAAAGTATCTACCCATAGCAAAAAGTGGTCTTCCTCTATAGATGGCCAAAAAAAGGTACCTACATTATTTAAGTACCTAAAAGTACTGTATAAAAAAAGTCTGAGATTTCTTCAGACAAAATTGACAGAATTTTTATTGGGGTAGACACCTTGTACCTATACTCGTAGGTATCTACCTATAGATACCTACATAACTTTGTATAATTATGTACCCAATCATATTTGGGAATGGTTAGCACTCGTAAGTCGCTTTATGAGTAGAAATACTGGTTTATATCAGACTCAATTGAGAGTTGTCATAATACAAATAATTGAGTTTTAAAGCCCCGGGATTAGGATTTAGGGTAGACAATAGACCAACTTAAGAACTGTGTATGACAGCCACGTCAATGAGTTTAATCACTAAATAATCAGTTTTAATGAAAAAAAAAAAGCGCTAGGTCGCTCAATTCCTGTCCGGGCCGGATTTTGTCCTGAAGGAATAAGGTTCGTTTTCGGAACTGTTGGTTTTCTCCAATCCTGATGTCTTTCTTCTCTCCTCGATTTCGGGACGATAAGACCTTAGTAGTTACAGTTCCCTCTATCAAACCTCTTCAAAAAATAAATAAACAAAAAAAAATCCTTGAAATAGGTATTTGTTAAACTCATTAAAAGCCATGAAAAACCAACAAGAAAAGCAAAGGTATGCAACACGGACTGCAGCTGCAGCACCATTTCATCATGGATCCTTCCGGACTAGTCCAAACCAGAAAAGGGGTGTCGAGGTCATTGACCTCCGAAAATGATCCATTTTTTTCCGCATTCCATTCAAGGTTGTCCGAGGGGGTTAAAAGAAAGTGGAGAAAGTGCGTTGTCCGCTGAAAATCGAAGCCCAGTCGAGTTTTTTTTCAGTGATCAAAGGTCGAATCAAAACTGATCAACCAATGAAATCATTTGTTTACTTTTATCACTCCGTTTTCATTGGTCCGAGGAAAACTGCTTTTTTGTCAACAAACAAGCGCGAATGTTTTGAAAAGTTGCAAATTTTAATGAAAAATGGCGGAAACGGTTAATTTGAATTTTGAAAGTATTTCTAAAATTTAAAATGTGTTTGATACTTTAATATGAAATCATTGTGCTTATTTTAAAAGATTAAAAGTTACGTTCTTCTTTTGATAGAAACTAAAAGATCTATAACATCCACAAAATAAAATGTGATTCTCAGGAAAATTTTGTGATATGTAGGTAAGCTGATAGTAGGTATGACATCTATCAGAAATCCAGTTTGCTGAAGACTTTTTTCACCATTTGTACCAACCAGAGCCAGAGGTGTGTATCCCCAAAATAATTCATGAGTGGTTGGGTGTAACTGAACTAACCTAGGTATCATGGACACATAATGTGGATATTAAACAGGGAGTAGACCAGCTTAGTCTGGCTGGGGGACTTTTCAGCCCAAAGCAATCACCGGGGGTGATTGCCTGGCTGGGGCTATTTGGCCTGGGCCAGGATAGGGTTGACTGAGAGGCTAACATAATTATGTCTGAACATGGGGAAAGGCAAAGAAGAAAAATAGATAGGTATTTTCTGTGAGAAATTTTTTGCAATGTTGGGAGTGGGACTATATTTTGTATCTATTACTCACCCATGTGTTGTGTGAGCACTTTTCTTCAAGAAAGAGGGGCTCAAATTTCTCTTTTACTTTGGGCCAGGCTCCAAAAATTTGGAGCATTCATTCACTTGTTCTGATTTTATTTTCTCAGCAATTAGGTGAAGGTCAACCAGACTTGAGACTTGAAAGCTTCAATGTTAATCTAGGTCAGTTTTTCTCTCTACATCTGCGAGTAGTAAAACTTTGCATGTTAAGCTTGACATTTTATCTGATCAAAAAGAGATCTCTCTCAAGGATCCTGAAATTATAGAGGCTCATTCCCTGATTTTTATTCTAATATGATCTGAATGTAGTCGCATTTTTATTTTTTAGTCCTCTAATTGTCTATTTTACCAACCCGTATGGCAGCTTTATGTACAACCAATCTCTGAATTTTAGAATATACCCAATAGATGTATCTACCTATTTTTTAAGAGTAGGGTTTCAAGATTAGAGATTATCTCTTCTTTTTACTTTCTTTTTCTGTGGGATGTGTCACTTAAAATAAAATGGGTTCCCCAATCCCAAGCATATATGGGTATTTTATCAAGATAAAATGGTATTTTCGTCATCTTAAATAAGCCGGATTCCCTCTTGAACATACTTAATTTCTTACTCACAACTTACAACACAGTCATTCTTAGAAACTAACTTCCTTGAAAAGTAGAAAAAAAGAGCTAGGTAATTCCGCTGATAGGTATGTACTTATATATGTGGATACCTATGAGTGGAATTTGTCAGCAACTATGATGATAATAATTTTACCATGACTAAGTTCATAGACGTTTGTCTACTTCCTTGTGAAAAACCCCTCCAGAGGATAAAGTTTTAAATTGGGTTATAGTAAAATCCTCCCCATAGAAAAAGCAATAAATAAAATACCTTCTTCTTCTTTTTTTCCCCCTTTTCCCGTGTACAGACGGGGTCGGCGTTTTTCGTCAGCCCTCCATAGGGTGATCGCTTTTGGGCTGACATTTGGTTTTGGCTACAGAATTTTACGAGTGGATGCCCTTCGACTCAACCTTTGCTATTTCTTTTTAATGGAGAGGATTGAGGTCCCGTAAAGCCCCTTATCCTCAGTGAAGTCTGTCTGCAGGTCAGTGAACCACAAGTTTTATGTAGGCTACAAGCTACATACCTAATTCATTTTTTTTAAAGAGGTTTGACAGAGGGAACTGTAACTGCTAAGGTCTTATCGTCCCGAAATCGAAGAGAGAAGGAAGATAGGATAGGAGAAAGCCAGCCGTACCGAGAACGAACATTATCCCATCAGGATAAAATCCGCCCCGGGCGGGAATCGAACCCGCGGCCTAGCGCTTATACCTAATTCAAATCCTACAATAAGGTCCTGTGTAGATTCAAGGGGGAAGTTTAAGCTCAGATTCAATCGAGCTTTCCATGTCAATCGATATTTTCGAGAGATCTGAAAGTAAGAAGGACTTGACGATACAACTCCATATTCGGGCCTATGCGAACCAAATCCTCCGTGCCACCTCTCACGTAACCATCATAAGTGAAAACAAAAACAAATTTTATTTCCTGACACGAGCGCTCAAAACCAGAGAAGCGATAAAAACAAATCAACTTCACAAAACGAGAAATCATCCCGATGAACTCACAAACTCACAATGTTTTTTATGCAACAGCGACAGAACATCGTAAGGAAATGAACAGATAACTGTTCAGGCTTAAGAACACGTCATGCCTGAGCTTCGTTCTGATGAGAAAATAAAAACCCAGTGAGAATCAAACCGAGACCAAACGCCTCACCGCTTGAAATCAAGCCTTCGCTGAAATTCAGGCCAGGGGAAAGTTTAGGGGCAACCGACGGGCTGTTCACCTGGATTTTGTGGGGCCCTAAAATCGACCAAAGTTAATGTTGTTGTAGCGGCTTCAGCTGTAGCCGAATGGTGATGGCAGAATAAAGAAAAGATGTCTTTTTTATCTGCCATACACCGGGCTGATGGTCTCTAGCCATGTTTGAATGGCTCGTCCTGAACCGCAGTCAACCATCGCATCGTGAGATGTGAGGACTAAAAGCGGAGAGTAATAATGGTGCTTATTTATATTGCTCGCATAGGACTGAAAAGTCCCTTTACTCCAGCAGTAGGTTACTACTATTACTGTAGTTAAATTCTCAAATCTTTTTCATGATAAAATACTTGCCTAGGAAAATCTACTGTCTCCACAACTACAGCTTTCTTGCTGAAAAAAGAACATTAACTAGTCCCGTGAGTTTCAATGGTTTAAAATCGAATGGGAGTCCGAGCAACAAAAAAAAATCTCCTGGAAATTCCATTGCATATGACTCAGGTGTATGGAAGCTCATGTACCTACTCTACCTATCAGTTATGTACCTACCATGGAATTTTTTCCATAGGGACATAAGGGACTCACAATGGGTGCGGGGTCAACACGGGAACACCAGAAAGTAACCCGTTGAAACATAATGGGTTACAGTTTCCTCTATCAGACCTCATAAAAAAAAGGTGGCCAGGGTATGCTTGTTTCTGCGTATTCAAAGGGTGTAATCTACGTATTACACAGACTGGCCATAACATGATGATAACTAAATGAATCTCCTGGAAATTCCATTGCATATGACTCAGGTGTATGGAAACTCATGTACCTACTCTACCTATCAGTTATGTACCTTTCCATGGAATTTTTTCCATAGGGACATAAGGGACTCACAATGGGTGCGGGGTCAACACGGGAACACCAGAAAGTAACCCGTTGAAACATTTGCAATCAAAAAACGAGTACAATTTTTGGCCAATGGTGGGCATCGAACCCGGGACCTTCTGCATGGTATGCAAGCGCGTTACCACTGGGCTAACCGTGCCCCCTGTTCTTGTACTTTTCTGAAGTACCCACAGATTAGATACCTACTGAGCACTTTTTTTAAATTTGGTACCTCAACTGCATCTCAAGGTCGGGCCTGCATGATGAGTTAGCTTGCATGATTCATAAATTGCATCAAGGTGACAGAACTTTTAGTGCCAAGTTAGTTAAACGTGTTTGGGTCACCTGCATGATGAGTTAGCTTGCATGATTCATAAATTGCATCAAGGTGACAGAACTTTTAGTGCCAAGTTAGTTAAACGTGTTTGGGTCGCCTGCATGATGAGTTAGCTTGCATGATTCATAAAGTGCATCAAGGTGACAGAACTTTTAGTGCCAAGTTAGTTAAACGTGTTTGGGTCAAGGAATTTCGCTTGTAAAACTAGACTAGAACCCAATACTTACCCATCCATCTACTAAACGAATCCAGTTATAAGGAAAAAAGAACCAAGGAGTCATGGAGGAAAAAATTCTAGAGGTTCGATAAAAGGACTGTAACTAAGGTCTTATTGTTTCGAAAGCGAAGAGAGGATGACAGTATAGGAGAAAGCCAGCCCTTCCGAGAACGAAAAGTGTGTGGCTGAAAAAGGTTGAGACCCAGGTCTGTCAGACTGTTTGACAAACCTTGGTCTCAAGCTTTTTTTAGGTCAATGAGACCGCGGTCTGTCAGATGGTCCTAACGTGTGTGGCTGAAAAAGCTCGAGACCCACCAGGTCTGTCTGTCTGTCTGTCAGACCTAGGTCTGCGAAACCGCGGTCTGTCAGATAGCGGGCATTAAAAGATCGAAGTTTTGAAATAGCGCATTTAATTTGATTTCGAAAAAAGCAAGGCCTCGTTTGAAGAGGAAGCGTTGAGTGCACGGTTCCATTCAATGAGTGCATCGCTCCCGACGGCCAGTCAATGACAAAAATGAGGAAACACCCGAGTTAATAGCCATACTAGAATAACCCTGACCAAATATACACGGGAGGTAGAGTGCCATGGTGACTCTAGGACAGGGTTGTCCAACCTTAGGGCACCCGAGGGCCGCAAGAGACCAAGGTAGAGAGTTGGCGGGCCGCAAATTGTAGTAGTATGTGCCGGAAGTCCTCGCGTGAGGACACTCTCCGACACATACGACTTTAAAACCAAAATTCTGCTTCAGCGCGAGGTATATCCAAGCCTATGTGCTCGCACAAGGACATTCCGGCGCGAAGAGGTTAGGATGATTTGTTAACCAGCCTAGTTTTATTGAAAGGTAGCGCGTCTGTTTGTAAGTGCTAGGCCGCGGGTTCGATTCCCGCCCGGGGCGGATTTTATCCTGAATGGATAATGTTCGAGCTCAGATCGGCTGGCTTTCTCCTATTCTGTTTTCCCTCTCTTCGATTTCGGGACGATAAGATCTTAGCAGTCAGTTACAGTTTCCTTTATCAAACCAAATTTATTATCTAACTGGTCTTCCCTTTCCGCTGGTATATTGTTTGTTGCTAAGAACGCATTCCCGTGTTCGCTGTGTGGCGAATGTTTTGAGTTTGACCAGGTCAAGTCTCGCCTATCAGACTCGTGTGGTCTGTGTCGTAACATACTTAAACCTTTACTAATCTACCTGGTCTTCCCTATCCGCAGGTATATCGTAGCTAAGAAGTTACAGTTCCCTCTATCGAACCTCTTCAAAAATAATAATGAAAACGGTTCTTATTTATACCTAGATCTACTGCTCGAATACCTTTATTAATCTAATTAACTAATTATTATCTAACTTTTCTTAATTCCTTGCTTTTCCGCAGGTACATTGTTGCTAAGAACGCATTCCCATGCTCACTGTGTGGCGAATGTTTCGAATTTGACCAGGGCAAGTCTCGTCTGTCAGACTCGGACGAGAAGAACAAACTGTATGACTGTCATGTGTGTGGTAAGGTGTTCCCGAGGCGAGGTTCGTGGCGACGACATCTGAGCACGCACGAGAACATCAAGCCCTACGTGTGCCGAGTGTGTTGGACCGGATTCAATCTCAAGGTATGTCAAAATATTAATAACCATAGAGTCCAAGACAAAATGGTCCTCAAGACGGCTGACTCCGAGGAAAATAATCACTTACGGTTGCACCTATTCAAAATTTCAAACCCACCTATTCTTAGGAACATTGTTTGTTCCCGGATAGATGGGCAGTGATTGTATGAATGTGGAAATAAAGATGAACCAAACTCGCCAATATACCACTGAGTTTGGTTCATTAAACCATTAGTTTGATCTAACTCAGTGGTATATGTAAAAGGAATTTTAATTGTGTTAAGCATAAATGCTTGTCACAAATGTCGTTCCCTGCTTAATGCACTTCGCTAAATTTTATGACTTGACGACTAGGCGATGTCGACCCCGTGGATTTTTCCTATCATGGTAAAAACGTTTCCCTTCAGAGAGAAACGTCAGAAATGACTTAGATCAGGCTCCCAAACTCGGAGGTCTGGGGTTCAATTTCCGACATGGCCTATCTTTTTTTAAGAGGTTTGATGAAGACAACTGTAACTGCTAAGGTCTTATCGTCCCGAAAGTGAAGAGAAGAGGAAAAAATTTGAAGCCCATCTCGAGGAAAATGAATTTTCGCGTCTTGGTACAGCACATCATACGGTCACCCGTCTAATATATAAACGGCTTGATGTTACTTATGTACCTACGTGCTCAATTTGGCACTGCAACGAAGGCGAATTCACTAGTAGACTAAGTTTCTATAATACATAAGTTATCACTCGAGTTAATATCATCCCATCACCGCATGCCAATTTGCTGGGATTTCAGCGGTGACAACTCTCGAAGATGAGTAAATCCCAATCACCAAACAATACCCAACTTGAGGTGAAAAAACGGGATAATCCTACTTAGTTGGCTCAGCGGTTCATAAAATGTTAATAAAATTAACCCTATATGATGCCTGATATCGGTGTTTGATTCACACGGGACCTGATCTCGAACGATGGAAAGTTGCCACTGACCAAAACCCATGGGTTTTTTAATGTGACGAATCACGGAGAGAATAGAATTGACATGCTCTGTTGATAAAATCGAGTTAAGGTGAATCTGAGGTTGGTAACTCAGTGGTATATGTACTTAGTAGTTAGCACGGTGGACTTTGAATCTAGAGGTTGGTGCATTCTTCAGTGTGATCCGTAGGTTCTCGCGTTTTCGTCGAGGGCCATAGGATCCCGCCGATATTTCGACACGACAGAGGACACCAATATTATTTCAACCAATCAGAGTCGAGCAATTAGCATCGAAGACGACTGAGAGTCCATACTCCTAAAACACTGTTACTTGGCTATAAATGTGGGCGGATACCTCATTTTATTTATTTACCACATTTATACTTACTGCTAGGATGAGACTGAACTCTTTCGTTTTCATTCTCACAGGAAAAAATTCTTATCAAAAGTCTATTCTTTTATGTACAATTCTTTGACGAATCTTTCGTTTTCAATTGCACAGGATCACCTACGGGAACATCTGAGCACACATGGTACATCCCGTCCCTTCTCCTGTGATAGCTGCAAGAAACAATTCGTGCGTAATGAACATCTAGCCAGACACAAGCTGTGTAGTCCTTCCTGCTCGGGAGAACTGGCCAGTCCTTTGTTTGGTAAGAAAATGATTTTTGTTTGTGATGTTTTTCCCCCTTAAAAAAGAGGTTTGACAGAGGGAATTGTAACTGCCAAGGTCTTATCGCCCCGAAACCGAAGAGAGAAGGAGGACAGGATAGAAGAGTTAGAAACCAAGGCACTTTGAATGCACCAGTTGTTCCCCGTGGATCACGTGGTTGTGTGTGGTCCGTATATGGATGGGTCTTCCCGACCCTACTGAGGCTGAATGAGAATGTGAGAAGGTGGGTAGCTTGTCAACGAATGGAGGGTAAAACTACCGTCACTAAAATCCTTTGTAGTAAAACAGTGACTTTTACCTTGAAAAAACAACCCTCCTTTTTGTCTTATTGATAGAGGACTCTGTAACTTTGTGAATTTCCATTTTTTTCCCTCTTTTTTGTGTTGCGTCAGGTATTGACGTCGTGCGTCCATTCCAATGTGACGTCTGCAATCAAGGCTTCGTACGCAAAGAGCACCTCGTACGTCATCGGAAACGAGCGCACGACTTAGACCCACCGGAGGGAGCCGAAGCCAAACCCTTCTCCTGTTCTGTCTGTGGGAAGACGTTCACTAGGCGAGAACATCTGAGGAGGCACCAGCAGATTCATGCCCGGGAGCTCCTGCAGTCCTCCATGGATATGTCGGCGCTTACCGGCCTGGCTGAGGAAGTTTAAGCTCAGATTCAACCGAGCTTTCCATGTCAATCGATATTTTCGAGAGATCTGAAAGTAAGAAGGACTTGACGACACAACTCCATATTCGGGCCTATGCGAACCAAATCCTCCGTGCCACCTCTCACGTAACCATCATAAGTGAAAACAAATTTTATTTCCTGACACGAGCGCTCAAAACCAGAGAAGCGATAAAAACAAATCAACTTCACAAAACGAGAAATCATCCCAAACTCACAATGTTTTTTTATGCAACAGCGACAGAACATCGTAAGGAAATGAACAGATAACTGTTCAGGCTTAAGAACACGTCATGCCTGAGCTTCGTTCTAATTTTTGTTTGTGATGTTTTTCCCCCCTTAAAAAAGAGGTTTGACAGAGGGAATTGTAACTGCCAAGGTCTTATCGTCCTGAAACCAAAGAGAGAAGGAGGACAGGATAGAAGAATTAGAAACCAAGGCACTTTGAATGCACCAGTTGTTCCCCATGGATCACGTGGTTGTGTGTGGTCCGTATACGGATAGGTCTTCCCGACCCCACTGAGGCTGGATGAGAATGTGAGAAGGTGGGTAGCTTGTCAACGAATAGAGGGTAAAACTACCGTCACTAAAATCCTTTGTAGTAAAACAGTAACTTTTACCTTGAAAAAACAACCCTCCTTTTTGTCTTATTGATAGAGGACTCTGTAACTTTGTGAATTTCCATTTTTTTTCCTCTTTTTTGTGTTGCGTCAGGTATCGACGTGGTGCGTCCATTCCAATGTGACGTCTGCAATCAAGGCTTCGTACGCAAAGAGCACCTCGTGCGTCATCGGAAACGAGCGCACGACTTAGACCCTCCGGAGGGAGCCGAAGCCAAACCCTTCTCCTGTTCTGTCTGTGGGAAGACGTTCACTAGACGAGAACATCTGAGGAGGCACCAGCAGATTCATGCCCGGGAGCTCCTGCAGTCCTCCATGGATATGTCGGCGCTTACCGGCCTGGCTGGCATGGGTGGGGAGGTAAGAAAATTGAATAGGTATTTGAAGTAGATTAGTAGATTTAGTATAATTAACAACGAGTTTCTTTAATGGTCAGGATCACAGAGTTTAAACTTAATTTTAGTCTAATTCTGGGATCAAGCAATCCGATTAGTTGATCTCAAACTTTTTAACCCAAGAGTTAATGCAAAATAATTCACATAATAAGGTATGAGTCACATATTTATGGTCTTGTTGCTTAGAGAGTGTAATAAGTAATAAATAGGTGGGAGTACATACAACCAGGGTGCATTGCAAAACTTCCTTCCGACTTTATCATCATCTCTCATCTTCCTCAGCTGCAGATGCCTCTGTTCGCCGCCAGTCTGATGCCGGAAATCTCCATGAGTAGCGGCGGCAGCGGGAACTCCTCACCGCGTGTCAAGAAAGAGGGCGATGATGGTAGCGAGGACCCGATGGAAGTCGAACTTCCGCCGCCCGAAGCCAGCTCCAGCCCCCTCAATCGGCCAGCGGCACCAGCAGCTCTCACCGCCCTGGGAGGAATCCCGCTGGCTGTAAGGGAGAAACTGATGAGGCCCGTCATACCGCGTGAGCGCCCGCCCAAACCGATTCCTAAGTGCGATGTGTGCAAGAAGGTGTTCTCGAGACGCTCACATCTCTTGAGACACTTGAAGCGGCTGCATAATATTGACCCGCCACCGTCCTCCAGGTAAGTCCCCTTGAGAGTTTTTTTTTTTTTTTTTTCAAGAGGTTGTTTAGTGCTTTCTCATTTCCTACCCTGAGTAGGTAGCTAGCTACTTGGCTGCATACCTACCCAAATAAATTTAATGTTTTTTTCCATTTTAGAAATAAGCAAGTACCTACCTACTACCTACTTAAGTTATTAAGTAAAACGCCAATGTTAGGGGTAACTGTGAAGCCCTATCAAAGTTAAACAGGAAGTAATCACAGTGATGTTCAGTGAGGAACAATATCAAGTATGAAATGTAAAATAAACACACAGAGAGGTTCAAAAAAAAATCAATGTTGATTTTTTGAAATCAATATTGATTTTTTGCAAGACAAACCAGCCTCCCCTAACTACCTACACTTCATTTGATCACATTTTATTCATAAGAAATTATCACAATTTATCAGAAATACATAAGTAAGTAGGTATGTACAGTCCAATGATCTTATCATAATGATTTCAGTAAGTACATGAATCAAGTGAGTAAATGTTGGTATTGTTTTATTTTACTTATAAGATTTCATTATATCACAAATGATAACAGTGTTTCTCTTATTGGAAGACTCTGTGACACTCTGTGTTAATATTGCCTCTGATATACCTAATTACTCAGAAAAGGTTATTTTATTTCAGGTAAGAGGCTATGACTAACCAATATTTCTAAATGTTGAAGTTGATGTCATTATCTACTTGGGTACTATAAACAGAAGATGGGCAGGTCGGTATGTAGAATTGTAGATAGCCAAGTTATCAAGTACTTAAAATAGCTATCTTATCTAAGGAAATCCAACACCTTCTTACTCATTCATGCAAATTACCTAGGTATCTACCTAAGTAGGTCTCTAGTTGGTAAGTATGACCAAAGAAGTTCTTTTTTCAGAGATGGTGTAATTGTCTGCATTTGTTGATTTAGCTGGATCCTTAGTTACTAAGGTACATGCCTACTTAGGTACATTTGAGAAAAGAGGAATTATTCTCTTGACTGACTAGGTACAGCATTAGATAGATGAGACACTAAATTTATCAGAAAATTAAACAAAACATAATAGCATTAGAGCTACCGACCAATAAAATGAACAGAGTTCTATCATTTTTATTTTATTCTTGCCATCATTTCTCTCATACTTAGGATCAGCTCTATCTTAATTGAAAAGGTCATTCAGAGCTAATATGATGCTGTGCTGTGCTGTGCAGAGTTATCCATAATATATAGCAACATTGTCTACCCACTGGCAACATAGTATAAACTTATATATGTATTTGTACCACAGTTTCAAGTAAGAGTTTCCTTGGGTATTTTACTTACACAGCAATCCACAATTACGAAGAAGGTTACATGAGAGCAGATAATATTGAAGTTGAAGCAGTTATGAAGCAAGAATGCTTGAATATAAATAACCAATGCAATATGAGTAGGTATTGCATATTATTTTTATGGTACCTAATAGAAACCTTGATGGTGTTAAATTTCCCCAGTGAAAATGGAAACTGCAAGTGACATTGTTAGAGCTTTAGTGAATATCTAATCAGCAGCTATAATAGGATGAATGCACAGGTAATTATCACTGAAGTTAAGCAGCCTTGTGTGTGGACAGGTGACTGTCTGTGGCTTCTACCTTTCTACCTTTCTGAATAAAAATATTCAAGTGGTTTGGTCAAAAAACCAAGTGCTTGTATCATTGAAAATACAAATAAACTGCATAAATTCGTGATTAAAACTTACTTTTGAGTCTCATTTTAGGAAGTGAGTATCAACAAATCCAGATGAAGGATCAGTCACAAGTTAACATGCATTCCAAACCAGGAACGGGGACACAAAACACATTGGTGAAACACTTTCCATTGTAAACATTGCAACACAGATTTAAAATGAGCTTGAATATTCGACTGTCAACATTTTTAATGAGAAAAAAACGAGACGTGAATTTCAAGCACGAAAAAACAAATACTGAGTAAAACTGGAGTGTTACAGGGGAGAGGAACAAAATTATGTTTAGACGTAAGGAGGACTTTAAATGTCAACCAAGACAACGCCCCCGAACTTTGAAATTTATCACAAAAGAAAGTTATTGTGGAGTTCTAGAACCGGAAAAAATTGGCATTAATTTATAACTAGAAAATGCCTACTGCAATTAAATTCAATTAAAGAGTTTTTAATACTGATTGCTGGAGTTCTGACTTGATGATTCATTCATACACAGATGCACAATGCAAAACAAGAACGTAAAACTTGGGAGACAAAATTCTATTGAAAACGTGATCTTGCAATGTGACAATACCTTTAATTGATGCAGATACTTACTGAATGCTGGATTTATCAATTCTAATTACACAAGAGATTTAATTGGAAATTTTCAATTAAAAATTTAATTAATCTCCCTTATCACGCAATGAACAAGACCACTATCACTTTGCTTTGGAAGTTTTGGAACTGGCAAATTTTTGTTTACTTTTCGGATTTCTGCGCATTGAGCGCTGATAACGCAGCGGAATTCTTCTGAACTAATAATCATGGTCAGAAAAATGAGAAACAAAAAGATCATTTTGTTCGTGTCTACATGGGCTGTCAAAAGTTACGCAACGTTCAAAACCGGTTACCTAGATCCAAGCAGAGGGTTTTTCTAATTTCCTCGGTTTTTTTTACGATTATGGAAATTCAATTAAGGCCCGTTCACATTTTTCGCGAGTTTCATCTGATTTTTTTTTTTCCGAACGACACTTGTAGGCAATGCAATTATTTAATGAGTGTTCCCAAAACACACACCACGATTTTTTCCAGAACGATACGTGCGAACGGTTATTTAGAAATTAGAGGACGGATGAACGAATTTTTGCACCCTCAAAATAATCGCACAATCTGGATAATGTCCCAGAGACAGATCTTTTTGGAGCACCCTATAGAACTCATTACGTCATAATATTATAAGTTGATCTTTCCTTTCTCTTCCTCCGACCGTGCTTTCAAATCAGCTGATCACACAATGATAGAAACCTATGAAAATGATAAAAACTATTCTCTATCATTTTCATAGGTTTGGTTTTTCCAAACCTATGAACCTATGAAAATGATAGAAACCTATGAAAATGATAGAAACTATTCTCTATCATTTCCAAACCTATGAAAATAATAGAAACTATTCTCTATCATTTTCATACGTTTTTCAGGCGACTTCGCTTCCAACGTGAGATGGGCCTTACGGTTACCGGGAAGTGAAGACTACCTTAACAAAAGGAACAAATCACAAGAACGAAGGGGTTTTGAACAAAACAGAAAGGATATTCTTAAAAAATTGTACAGACGAGTTTTTTTTATTGTGTAATTTTTTTATGAACAAAACACATGGGATAAATATTATTTCCTAATATATTTTTGTACACTTTTTTTTTATTTATACAGAGTGGTCGGAATTTTTTTTATTATTATAAGTTTCCATTTATTGGTTTTTCAGAACAATTATCTCATCAAATAAATAGTTAACAAATGGTATACCCATCCGTAAAAGCCGGAGCTTGTGCCACGGATGGGGAAAAATACTAATACTCCATAGATCCAGGGGGTCAATGCAAGACTTTTTTACTCTATGAACATATGCCCTAAAATGCTTCCTAACCGAGATATCGATCAAAAGCCGTTATCATAAATCCGTGCCTGTGGAGCTTTGGGTATGCAGATTAAGGAGCGCGGTAGCGCTCCGCCCCGCCAAGTCAAGAAAGTTTGACCGCGCTATTTTATTTTATTCAAGCCAGAATGCTCGAAATTCACTACACCATAGATGTGCAGGGCCGCTATACAGGCTTTGATTCCAAGATCAACTGTCTTCTTAGAGGAGAACTTGTCTAAATATCTGTTTTATTATTAGATGTACGGCCTCCGACTATTTTATTTTCATTCCAATCTCTTAAATGAAAGGTGAGAATGAGAAGGTATTATTAGCAAGAAAAATAAAGTAGAACGTTTACACCCCTTTTTGCTCGATATCTCGGTTAGGAAGCATTTTGGGGCATATGTTTATAGAGTAAAAAGTCTTGTGTTGACCTCCTGGATCTATGGTTTGAGTATTCGAAAAAAAATTCAGACCACCCTGTAGATTTTATGCTTGGGTTTTTTTCCCTTCATTCAAGAAACATTTCAATGGAACCTAGAAATGTGTGAAGAGTGAGTGAGTTATGAAAAAGAACGATTCTTTTCAGTGAACTACTCAGTCAATTAATCAGATTCCAAATCCATATTCTTATAGGGAGTTGAAGAGTGAGAGTTACATGTTATAGGATCTGACTCAGTAACAGTAGTTCACTGAAGAGTAGTTCTTTTTTATAACTCACTCACTCTTTACACATTTCTCATAGAACAGAAGAGCTATCATGAAGAAATAGAGTCTTGGAGAAGCATTTGATTCTGGATCTTATCTAAGGAAATCCAACACCTTCTAACTCATTCATGCAAATTATCTACCTAAGTAGGTCTCTGGTTGGTAAGTATGACCATTTGACCAAAGAAGTTCTTTTTTTCAGAGATGGTATAATTGTCTGCATTTGTTGATTTAGCTGAATCCTTAGTTACTAAGGTACATGCCTACTTAGGTACATTTGAGAAAAGCATGTTTGAGAAAAGAGGAATTATTCTCTTGACTGACTAGGTACAGCATTAAATAGATCAGGCACTAAATTTATAGTTTGTATCAGAAAATTACACAAAACATAAAAGCATTAGAGCTACCAACCAATGAAATGAACAGAGTTCTATCATTTTTATTTTATTCTTGCCATCATTTCTCTCATATTTATAGGATCAGCTCTATCTTAATTGAAGAGGTCATTCAGAGCTAATATTATGATGGTTGATGGTGTGTAGAGTTATCCATATGTCTACATTGTCTACCCACTGGCAACAAATTGTGAACTTATCTCTTCTACGACTGTTTCAAGTAGGTAAGGGTAAGACTATAGTTTCCTTGAAGTATTTTACTTACACAGCAATCCACAATTATGAAGAAGGTTACATGAGAGCAGATAATATTGAAGCAGTTATGAAGCAAGAATGATTAAATTATAAATAACATAAGCAATGTAATATGAGTAGGTATTGCATATTATTTTTATGGTAATAAAAACCTTTCCCCAGTGAAAATGGAAACTGCAAGTGACATTGTTAGAGCTTTAGTAAATATCTAATCAGCAGCTATAATAAGATGAATTATCACTGAAGTTAAGCAGTGTTGTGTGTGGACAGGTGACTGTCCGTAGCTTATACCTTTCTGATTAAAAATATTCAATTAGTTTGGTCAAAAAACCAAGTGCTTGTATCATTGAAAATGCAAATAAGAATTTCCAGTCAACAAAATGTCAACTTATTTGTTCCAAAGAAACAAAAACCAACACACATTTACAAATGACTTCCGCTTTAAGCATTCAATTTTGGAAATCTTAATGAACATCTTTGGAGTCTCTTCTTCTCTTTCTTCTTCTCCTACTTCTTCTTCTCCTCCTCTTTTTCTGCTGCCTATAACTAGGCTTGCCAAATATCCAAAATGTCGATTCGGGACGCGAATCCGCGAACATATTGCCAAATCCGCGAACATAATCGCGAAATCCGCGAACATAATCGCGAAACCCGCGAACATAATCGCCAAATCCGCGTCATTGAAAATGCAAATAAACTGCATAAATTCGTGATTAAAACTTACTTTTGAGTCTCATTTTAGGAAGTGGGTATCAACAAATCCAGAAGGATCAGTCACAAGTTAACATGCATTCCAAATCAGGAACGGGGACAAAAAACACATTGGTGAAACACTTTCCATTGTAAACATTGCAACACAGATTTAAAATGAGCTTGAATATTCGACTGTCAACATTTTTAATGAGAAAAAAACGAGACGTGAATTTCAAGCACGAAAAAACAAATACTGAGTAAAACTGGAGTGTTACAGGGGAGAGGAACAAAATTATGTTTAGACGTAAGGAGGACTTTAAATGTCAACCAAGACAACGCCCCCGAACTTTGAAATTTATCACAAAAGAAAGTTATTGTGGAGTTCTGGAACCGGAAAAAAATGGCATTAATTTATAACTAGAAAATACCTACTGCAATTAAATTCAATTAAAGAGTTTTTAATACTGATTGCTGGAGTTCTGACTTGATGATTCATTCATACACAGATGCACAATGCAAAACAAGAACGTAAAACTTGGGAGACAAAATTCTATTGAAAACGTGATCTTGCAATGTGACAATACCTTTAATTGATGCAGATACTTACTGAATGCTGGATTTATCAATTCTAATTACACAAGAGATTTAATTGGAAATTTTCAATTAAAAATTTAATTAATCTCCCTTATCACGCAATGAACACAACCACTATCATTTTGGAAATTGGAACTGGCAAATTTTTGTTTACTTTTCGGATTTCTGCGCATTGAGCGCTGATAACGCAGCGGAATTCTTCTGAACTAATAATCATGGTCAGAAAAATGAGAAACAAAAAGATCATTTTGTTCGTGTCTACATGGGCTGTCAAAAGTTACGCAACGTTCAAAACCGGTTACCTAGATCCAAGCATCCAAGCAGAGGGTTTTTCTAATTTCCTCGGTTTTTTTTTTACGATTATGACATTTTTCGCGAGTTTCATCTGATTTTTTTTTTCCGAACGACACTTGTAGCTTGTAGGCAATGCAATTATTTAATGAGTGTTCCCAAAACACACAACACGATTTTTTCCAGAACGACACGTGCGAACGGTTATTTAGAAATTAGAGGACGGATGATTGATGAACGAATTTTTGCACCCTCAAAATAATCGCACAATCTGGATAATGTCCCAGAAACAGATCTTTTTGGAGTACCCTATAGAACTCATTACGTCATAATATTATAAGTTGATCTTTCCTTTCTCTTCCTCCGACCGTGCTTTCAAATCAGCTGATCACACGTACAGGGTGAGATGAAAAGTGAATCGGAATTTTATACAGGGTTAAGAAAAATTTGGTCCTCAATATCTCAGTTCCATCTGTCGATCGTCGATCCTAAAGCGAAATTATTCAAATTACATTACCTTCTTATTCTTCCTATAGGATAGGAGTATAGGATAAGGAAAGTAAAAAGCGAAGTTCAAGTTAAAAAAGTAAAAAATAAATAAATAATAGTTATATTAATTTGACTCAATAGGGTTCTGAACTCGCTAACTCGCATTTAGGGGTCTATTCGATAGAAGATTACGCCAGCCTAGTTAGTTTGGTTCGTAGCGCGTCTGCCTTGTAAGCGTTAGGTCATGGGTTTGATTCCCGCCCGGGGTGGATTTTATCCTGAACGGATGTTCTTTCTCGGAACGGCTGGCTTTCTCCTATCACCTACGATAAAGTCGTAGCAGTCACAGTTCCTTCTATCAAAAAACAAAAAAAAAAAAAAAAAAAAAAAAAAAAAAAAAAAAAGGAAAAAAAAAGGGAAAATCCCGAACGGAAGTTTCGAAAAAAGGGGGGGGGGGGGGGGGGGGGGGGTGGGGTGGGGTTGGGTTAGGTTTCTCTTTCTCTGATGATTGTAGTGGTCAAGGCGCTCGCCTGGTAAACAGGAGGGCGTGGGTTCAATCCTAGCCGAGGTATGACATTTTATCCTCAATATAATTTGATAATTTGACCACAGTAGCCTACTGCTGGAGTGAAGTCACTTTTCAGTCCTATGTGAGCAGTATAAAAATAAGCATTATTATTATTACTATTATGATTCATTTGAAACCCCGTGATGACGTCATTGTGATAAACACAGCTTCACAATTTCCTCCGAGATGAGAGAGAGGAGTAGGGGGAAAGGATGAAAACATTTTCCTCTCTTTTGGCCGGGGTTTCCCTTTTTTCCCTTTTCAAAGAGTTTCATTAGGGAGGGACGTTGAGGGAAAGAAGAGGTAGGTTAGTCTGGAGGGATGATTTCACTTAATGGATCTTGAATAGGAATAATCCGTGGTAGACGGATGGTAGGGTCGATAGTCGATACCTATATATCGTCGCGCTGCGGGCTGAATGTTGTCCTCGACACAACGAAAACAATGAATATAAAATGCTCCTCTTAGTATCATATGAAAAATACATACATAGATTATTTCATCTCCTATTTTCTTCAATTAATATCAATTGGCTTAATTTCAACTCCGAACTAACCCATGTATGCTGAGAGGATACTGTGATGTTCTCACTTAGAATAAACTCAGTGGGGGTCATGCTATAGCATGCTATGCAATCGAGATAAGCTATGGCACAGCGATTTCCAACTAGTGGCCCTCCAGACCATTTTTGTGGCCCGCGAAGCTTTTAGAGTGGGTCCCCGCGGGTTTGATTTTTAGTCTCTTATTATGGGGTGGACTCCGAAAATGAAGCATCCACCCCTCATCCCCTCAGGAAAATGCTGGATGTGGCCCGCATACACATGGAAGTTGGAAATCCCTTTGCTAAAGCATGCCATATTACAATACAGACATGCTATTAGCAGGTTCGGGACTGCGTTTCTGAAAGGTTGTAGACCAAAATTTTAAAAAGAATTTTATTGCCACATTTAAGTTATTCTGTGTGTTGAATTATTACGTCAGACACCTACTGACGACCTTCGGACATCCAAGGGACCCTGAAGATTGGAATTCCGACGAGGCCCAATTTCTGAAGATAGTAGACCAATTTTTTGGTCTGAAGATTTCCGCCTGCTACGCAATTTACATTTGATTCATTTCTGCTTAGCGGGGATTGCGGGGAGGGAGTAGGTAAGCATAACTCCCCGCTAAACCGCTACAGTCCCCTAGATCAGATGCTGGCTATGAACAATTTTATTATCCATTGTCCATTGTCACAACTCTGGTTAAATAACCCTAGAGTCCTAGGGGTCCTAGCCTAGCCTAGACTGCCCCATAGTGCTCGAGACCGCACTCCTGACAGGGACTGATAGGTCCTACTAGTCCAACACACCCCTTGGCTCCTTCTCCAGGTTCAGAAATCAAAATTTGAATCATTTGAAACATTTCCAAAAATGTCCAAGAATTTCCAGTCAAAAAAAATGTCAACTTATTTGTTCCAAAGAAACAAAAACCAACACTCACATTTACAAATGACTTCCGCTTTAAGCATTCAATTTTGGAAATCTTAATGAACATCTTTCGAGTTTCTTCTTCTCCTACTTACTTCTTCTTCTTCTTCTTCTTCTTCTTCTTCTTCTTCTTCTTCTTCTTCTTCTTCTTCTCCTACTTCTTCTTCTTCTCCTCTTTTTCTGCTGCCTATAACTAGGCTTGCCAAATATCCAAAATGACGATTCGGGACGCGAATCCGCGAACATAATTGCCAAATCCGTGAACATAATCGCAAAATCCGCGAACAAAATCGCCAAATCCGCGAACATAATCGCGAAATCCGCGAACATAACCGCGAAATCCGCGAACATAATCGCGAAATCCGCGAAAAAAATCACCAAATCCGCGAACATAATCGCGAAATCCGCGAAAAAAATCACCAAATCCGCGAACATAATCGCGAAATCCGCGAAAAAAATCACCAAATCCGCGAACATAATCGCGAAATCCGCGAAAAAAATCACCAAATCCGCGAACATAATCGCGAAATCCGCGAAAAAAATCACCAAATCCGCGAACATAATCGCGAAATCCGCGAAAAAAATCACCAAATCCGCGAACATAATCGCGAAATCCGCGAAAAAAATCACCAAATCCGCGAACATAATCGCGAAATCCGCGAAAAAAATCACCAAATCCGCGAACATAATCGCGAAATCCGCGAAAAAAATCACCAAATCCGCGAACATAATCGCGAAATCCGCGAAAATAATCGCGAAATCCGCGAACATAATCGC
>NW_007378638.1:61794-63289 GCF_000475195.1 Diaphorina citri
TTTTAATCTATTTACCCTATGCGATCCATCTATCAAAACTCAAAGCAGAAAGTTAGGAGAGGTAATAAAAGAGGAGAGGGAGAGAGAGAGAGAGAGAGAGGAGAGAGAGAGAGAGAGAAGAGAGAGAGAGAGAGAGAGAGAGAGAGAGAGAGAGTAAAGTAATATTAAATACAGGTCCGGGACCACTAAATGAAACCTTCTCACTGTACCCGGGGTAAACTGTTTGGTAGGTGCGAGATGCGATGCAAGAAGGAAAAGAGGAAGAGAGAGAGAGAGAGAGAGAGAGAGAGAGAGGGAGAGAGAGAAATAATGAGAGGATTGAAAGACGAAACTCAAAAACTATCTACCTAGGTATCTATTTATCTAATTTTAGATTTTTTTATTCGATGAGGGCTATCTCAATCGTTCTTTTTTTTTTAAATTATTATTATTATTATCATTCAAGTACCTCCCTAATAGTTTCAAATGTCTAATTGAATACAGCACACCAGGGCCGCATTCAGGATTTTGTCAAGGGGGGGGGCTGGGGCGAGGACCCAAAGAGTGATGTCGGTACCAAATGGTCCAAATTTTCGAAGTCTAGCCTACAGTAAAAAAGACAAATGGAACTCGAGGAGCGGGTCCCTGGCCCCCTCTCCTAAAATACGGCCCTGCAGCACAGCAGCACTATTGCTTAGCCCTGTAAGGGCGTGAGGCAATATGAAGTACCTACCTATATGCTGCTTGCTACAGTCAAGACTAAAGCATGCCTAAGCCTATACATATGGTGTATTTTCCTTTTGGGAAACTTTCGGAAACGGAACGGCGCGCCATCTTGGATGTCCCTATGAAAAATGGTCCCCCGGACGTTAATCGAACCCACAACCTAGCGCTTGGGTAGGTACAAGGTAGACGCGCTTCCCTCCAGGCTAACTATGCTAGCTGGCTTATTGGGTTTATTTTCTAAAGATAATAATAATAATAATAATAATAATAATAATAATAATAATAATAATAATAGTGCTTATTTATACTGCTCGCATAGGACTGAAAAGTCCCTTTACTCTAGCAGTAGGCTACTACTATTATTGTGGTCAAATTCTCAAATTATATTGAGGATTCCATACCTCGGCTGGGATTGAACCCACGCCCTCCTGGTTACCAGGCGAGCGCCTTGACCACTACACCACCGAGGTAGGTAGAGATAGACCAGGCTAGAGAGCTAGAGACTAGGTAGACTAAGTATAGGTAGATAAATCTATCCACAGATCATAACTCTAATCCAGAATTTCCTTTGATGAGGATCCAGGAATTTGAGGACCGTACAACACCGGAAAAAAGACATTAAAATCTCTGCGTTAACCATAAAAAACAACGAATATTTTTGAAAAAAAAATAAAAAAAACACAATAACAATAATAAAAATTAAAAACAAAAAAAAAAAAAAAAAAAAAAAAAAAAAAAAAAACCCCCCAAAAAAAAAAAGTTTTAAAAAAAAACCATGTAAGAGAAAAGG
>NW_007378638.1:63314-69053 GCF_000475195.1 Diaphorina citri
AACATCTAATACTCGTACGAAATCGTTCCCTAAAGGTTGAAAGCACACAATACGCCCGGTGTAGGTCGTAAAAAAAGGGACTACCCCTAACCCCGGACGAAGTTAAAAGCTCTCAGACATAGGGTATTATTCTCTCGTTTTTAGCTTCGGGCGACTTCGAAAATCCCATCGGGGTGGGATTTTAGAAGCGCCCGGTGTTTTTTACCAGACCTCCCTTGAGTGAATCAACTCTGTTTAGGCGATACAGACATGCTATTAGCAGGTTCGGGACTGCGTTTCTGAAAGGTTGTAGACCAAAATTTTAAAAAGAAAGTTATTCTGTGTGTTGAATTATTACGTCAGATACCTACTGACGAGCTTCGGACATCCAAGGGACCCTGAAGATTGAAATTCCGATGGAGCCCAATTTCTGAAGATAGTAGACCAATTTTTTGGTCTGAAGATTTTCGCCTGCTACGCAATTTACATTTGATTCATTTCCTTTTTTTTTCAAGAGGTTTGACAGAGGGAACTGTAACTGCTATGGTCTTATCGTCCCGAAATCGAAGAGAGAAGGAAGACAGGATAGGGATAGGAGAAAGCCAGCCGTTCCGAGAACGAACATTATCCCATCAGGATAAAATCCGCCCCGGGCGGGAATCGAACCCGCTTACAAGGTAGACGCACCACCAACTAAGCTAACTAGGCTGGCCAATTCATTTCTGATTAGCGGGGATTGCGGAGAGGGAGTAAGCATAACTCCCCGCGCTAAAACGCTACTGCCCCCTAGATCAGATGCTGGCTATGGCTAATTTTATTGCCCATTGTCATTATCACAACTGTTATATAACCCTAATAGGGGTCCTAGCCTATCCTAGATACTGACCCATAGTGCTCGGGACCGCCGCACTCCTGACAGGGACTGATAGGTTCTACCTTCTACTATAAGTCCAATACACCCCTTGGCTCCTTCTCCAGGTTCAGAAATCAAAATTTGAATCATTTCCAAAAATGTCCAAGAATTTCCAGTCAACAAAATGTCAACTTATTTCCTTATTTGTTCCAAAGAAACAAAAACCAACACACACATTTACAAATGACTTCCTCTTTAAGCATTCAATTTTGGAAATCTTAATGACCTTCTTTCGAGTTTCTTCCTCTCTTTCTTCTTCTCCTTCTTCTTCTTCTTCTTCTTCTTCTTCTTCTTCTTCTTCTCCTACTTCTTCTTCTTCTTCCCTTTTTCTGCTGCCTATAACTATAAGGTAAGCCCTAGCTATAATGTATACCTATAGGGATTTATATTTAGATATTCATTTAATATTATATCCTAATTCGAATTCTCTTTTGGGAGGCAGAATTTCCCTCTCTTTCAGCTTTATTCAATGTATGGCAGTATGAGACTAGTTTTTAGTTTACTTCGGGGAGTGTGATAATTCCCATGGGTAGCTCTTCCACTCAACCTTGGCATGAGAAAAGCTTTAGGATTAAAGGTCATGATACTATACCCTCTTCAGTGTCAAATAAAATAGAACTGAAGATAGGTATTACTATTACCTACGTTACACTGAAATCTTTTCTGACGATTCTTTTCTGGTGAAATTCCCGTGTGCGGAGTCCAGTAGATATGTAGGACTATTGCACCATGTAGGTAGATAGGTAACTTCACTAGGATAAGAAAATTAGATAGAAAATACATGAAATGTTTTCAACCAGTATATAGGTAGCTAATAGGTATTAATAGTGAACAAGTACACGAAAGAGTAGGTAAGGTAGGTACACTACTTTAACATTTTAGCTTTTTTCTTTTCCTCCTCCTCGTCCTTCTCCTTCTCCTCCTTCTTTTTCTTTTTCCGAAACTTTTTACTTTGTGTAAATTGATTATACACACACCTATATGTACCTGTATCTACATAATATACGTACAAATACCTTACATTAGTAAGTACCTATGAAGGTATACAAAAACATATACACAAAAGGAAGTAATGGTTTTCTCTCCCTCACTTTCTCTCCTTCATCTGAGTATCTCTCTCTCTCTCTAAGAGGTAAAGGTTAGGACAGAAGAAAAAGGAGAGAGAGAGTGTAAGAGAGAGAGAGAGAGAGAGAGAGAGAGAGAGAGAGAGAAAGAGAGAGGAGTAGGTACTCCAGGGGGTACCTAAAAGTTTATCTATTCTGACGTAGAGGAGAAATTTATTTCCTACAATTTGAGAGAGACAGGAAAAAATGCTCCTACCTCTCTCTCTCTCTCTAAACTTTCTGTTTTTTCCTCTCTCACTTTGCATGTAACATTTCAATCTTCTAAAGTAATGTAGAGTGAAACAGAGTCAGAAGAAAAAGGGAGAGGAGGAGAAAGAGGAAGGGAAAAAGAGAACATGGAGGAGAAGGATTGGGAAGAAGAGAAGACGGGAAAAAAGAGGAGTACAAGAGGGAAAGAGGAGAAGGAGGAGTAGGAGGACGAGGGATAGATTGATGGAAGCAGAAAGAGGAGGAGAAAAAGAAGGAAAACTAAGAAAAAAGGAGGGAGCAGAAGGAGAAGGAGGAGGAGAAGGAGGAGGAAAAGGAGGAGAAGGAGGAGGACAGAAGGATAAGAAAGAAGTAAGAGAGAGAGGTTACAAATGGCTTATCAAGTTTAACACGGAGGTAAAGTTGTCAATTTATATCAATTACACCTGCTGGAAGCTGGAAAGTTGCCTGAACTTTAAGCCATGTTTGTTTTATTAGCTTCAGAGAAGATGGATGTTGGGCATTCTAATCCTGTTTTTAAAAATGATACCGATTTACCTATAGATTAGGTATGCGTCTATGCGTTTTGGGCGATGTTGATCGACACCGTCTGATCAAAGTGTGGACGCAGCTTTAGAAGAATTTGCACCCCCCCTACATTTCATGATAAGGATAGAGTGGGAAATGATTGATAACAACTCAAACACACAAGTAGATTGAGTACTGTAGACTGTACTAACTCAGTACTGAGTAGGTACTTTTGTGAGTACTTACTTGTTGATGACTAGTCTGATATCTAAAGTGCTGAACGTATGAGTCATTCGGTAAAACTGTGACTAGTTTGCAGTCCCTTTGTTATTTGGATTTTACAACAATAGTACGAGTAGATAGGTAATAGGTATCTCTTTTTGTTTATTTTCCCCCTATATCGGTTCTAGTTGAACTCGACGTAGCTTAGCATAAGTGACCAAGGGATTAATCTAACAGTACCTGGCATTCAAAAAGATAAATCTTAATAAATAAATGAATAGGTACCTAGGTAGGTAAATTAAACAGAAATGTTCCAATTTAAAGTCCATAGCTCGGCGCGAACGACCTACTGTCCCGTAGTGTTAAAACACCTAAAAGGAAAAAATCCCATAAAGTAGGTAGGTATAGGCCAGTTTAGAAGCCAGAAACCAAAAGTTAGTTCACACAAAAACACCCAAGCCAGCCTGGTTAGCTTAGTTGGTAGTGCGTCTGCCTTGTAAGCGCTAGGCCGCGGGTTCGATTCCCGCCCGAGGCGGATTTTATCCTGATGGGATAATGTTCGTTCTTGGAACGGCTGGCTTTCTCTGATCCTGTCTTCCTTCTCTCTTCGATTTCGGGACGATAAGACCATAGCAGTTACAGTTTCCTCTGTCAAACCTCTTAAAAAAAAAAAATAAATCCTTTTTCTCCGGATTACTGATTACAAAGTTAGATACCAGAATCTAGGAGTCTAATAGGGGTAAGAAATGAAGTTCAAACCAGAAAGTTTAATTCTCATTAAGTTTGTACAGGAAGGCCTGTTATCTGTATACAAGTTTACCCAATAGTTCCAATAGCCTTAGTTGTAGCTTATACAGTAGGTATTAAAGTTTGGTTTACAGCGGGAAAATACAGATATGAAACATAATTATTAGCACTTTTGTTTTAGGTTAAGATAAGTTAGATTCAGGCAGATTTTCCTGTTAATAGGTTTTCTCGAACTTTCAACTTCCGAAGAAAGACGGCGAAGAAGAAGAAGAAGTAGAATTCGAAGGATAACAAGGAGGAGAAAGAAGATGGGGGAGGAGAAGGAGATGAAGAGACTACGAAGAAATAAAAGAAGCAGAATAAGGAGGAGAGGAAAAAACAGAAGAAGAAGAAGAAGAAGGAGGAGGAGGAGGAGGAGGATTAGGAGTAGAAGAAGAAAGAGAATTGAGTAAAAAGGCGTTTATACAAGTTCGTTCAAAGTTCCTATAGACAAGGTAATAAGAAGGCAAGGAAGTTAATAGATCTAGGTATATAAATAGTAGGTATAGGTATAGGATAGGGTAGGCAAGTTTGTAAAGGTAAGAATGAAAGTTTGTGTAGCTTTGAGACTAAAGAACGAGGAGGAGGGAAAGGAGAAATTAGAAAAAGGAGGAGGAGAAGAAGAAGGGAGAGAATTAGGAGGAAGGAGATGAAAAGGTGTAAGAATAAGAGGAGTAGGAAGACGAGAAGGATATGGAAAAGAAGATGGGAGAAGAAGGAGGAGGAGGGAGAGGAGAAATTAGAAAAAGGAGGAGAAGAAGAAGAAGAAGAAGAAGGGAGAGAATTAGGAGATGAAAAGGTGTAAGAATAAGAGGAGTCTTACTCTTAAGAATAAGAGACGAGAAGGATGTGGAAAAGAAGATGGGAGAAGAAGGAGGAGGAGGGAGAGGAGAAATTAGAAAAAGGAGGAGGAGAAGAAGAAGAAGAAGGGAGAGAATTAGGAGGAAGGAGATGAAAAGGTGTAAGAATAAGAGGAGTCTTACTCTTAAGAATAAGAGACGAGAAGGATGTGGAAAAGAAGATGGGAGAAGAAGGAGGAGGAGGGAGAGGAGAAATTAGAAAAAGGAGGAGGAGAAGAAGAAGAAGAAGGGAGAGAATTAGGAGGAAGGAGATGAAAAGGTGTAAGAATAAGCTTCCTCCTCTTCTTCATGTTCTTTACCTCCTTCTGCTGTTTCTCTTCCTCCTTTTTCTCCTCCTCCATCTTATTCTCCTTTTTCTCCTTCTTGTTTTTATCATTTTATGTATATGTTTCTTAAAGTTTCTTCCTCTTTTTCTCCACGTTCTTTCCTCCTCCTTCTACGCTTTATTCATCTTCTATTTAATCTGTTTCTTTAAATTTTAAATGATTCCTCTTCTTCTCGTTTTCCTCCTCCTCCTCCTCCTCCTCCTCCTCCTCCTTCTTCTTCTTCTTCTTCTTCTTCTTCTTCTTCTTCTTCTTCTTCTTCTTCTTCTTCTTCTTCTCATTTTGGTATGAGCATTACGTAATATGAAGTTCACGTTTGTTTTTATTCGATTTTTTTTTTTTTTTCGCTTCACATATTCTCTGTTTATTTTCCCCACATCATTACTTTTTTTCATTTCCTAAATATGTATTATTGTTCTAAAGATATTTATTCTGCATGTGTTCTCTTGCGCTGTGGAATACGCAGAGCCAAAGGATTGAGTTACAAGCGGGAGGTATAAACACAACAGTATTAACACTATCCAGATGTGAAGTTTTTGAGATTTTGGATACAGGTACCGATACTCCAAATAAGTAAATATTTTGTATTTTGCCAGCCTAGTTAGCTGGGAAGGTAGCACGTCTACCTTTTGTAAGCGCTAGCTATAGTGTGTCCAGATCAATGTGACAGCAAAAAAATAGGCATTGTTGCCAAACATGTCACATGTGCAATGGTAGAGAATCTCTATCCAGGAGTCCAAACAGTAGGGTGCCTGGTTGTACCTTGGCCCCCAAAATCACTTTTTGATTTTTTTAATTTTTTCTATTAATGTTATTGG
>NW_007378638.1:69063-74751 GCF_000475195.1 Diaphorina citri
CAGCTGGGAATAATAATAATAATAATAATAATAATAGTGCTTATTTATACTGCTCGCATAGGACTGAAAAGTCCCTTTACTCCACCTCTGCATTGTAGAAGGGAGAGTTAATCAAAAATAGACCTTTACCTGAATTGCAACAATGTAAGGATTTCCTGCAATCTGATTGGTTCCTTCATTACTCATTGCTAATTGAGGATAAAATTCCATACCTCGGCTGGGATTAAACCCACGCCCTCCTGTTTACCAGGCGAGCGCCTTGACCACTAAACCACCGAGGCTTAGTCTGGCTGGGGGAATTTGAACAGAGAGTGTAGACCTGTTTAATCTGGCTAAGGGACTAACAGATAAAATTCCATACCTCGGCTGGGATTGAACCCACGCCCTCCTGTTTACCAGGCGAGCGCCTTGACCACTACACCACCGGTAGGTGAAAGGTAGCTGGGAAGGTAGCACGTCTACCTTTTGTAAGCGCTAGCTATAGTGTGTCTAGATCAATGTGACAGCAAAAAAATAGGCATTGTTGCCAAACATGTCACATGTGCAATGGTAGAGAATCTCTAAAAATCTTTGTCAGAAAAATCCTACCCTTTAAACGATAAAATGCCATAAAATCACTTGCCTATGCCTAACTCTAACTATTTTCGTCGGGGAAAAAAAGAAACTGACCTTATATCTACGTAAAGGTCATATTGGGGACTAGAATTATAGATAGCTATTTACAATAGTTACCCAGGAATCATATCAAATACCTATCTCTCATAGGTTAGATACTTACTAACGGTAGATAGGTACCTAACTAATCTAACTATACATATAGGTAAATTTGACAAATTAGAGGATATTGGGCTGCCCAAAGTTCAAAGAGCACTCACAACATGATTTTACCCCAACATCAACGTATAGAAAATAGAAAGCTTTGAGAGTATGAGCTTTTTTAACATGATTGGTGGGAAAATCTAATTTAAAGTTTATTTCCGACCATAGGCCCGTAGGTAATTGAGTCTTCCCCTATGGTAGGTTTACGTAGGTGGCACCTACTTAATTCGTTGGTCACTTTTGTTTGGATTCACCATAGTTTGGATTCATCATAGTTTGGATTGGTAGGTAGGTAGTAGGTACCATAGATAAAAAATATCCTTAAATCTAGTTCGATAGATATTATTCATTAGATAAGGTACCAATAGATAAGGTCTCTATAAATTATTTAGGACATACTGTAGGTATACTCATCTTTACAATCACCAATATCAATGCTGTCACAGTCACATTGAATTTATTAAAAAGAAGAAAAAAAAATCCCCAAAAATTTTAAAATTGAAGAAAACAAAACAGTCTGAAACCACACTTCACAAACTTCAAAGTTGAAAAAACACTTAACTTTAAAACCGTTCAAATGTTTTCACAAACTTCAATCAATTTAATTCTTTGAAAAAATAAATAAAAGAAAGACAAAAAATAAGAAAATATAAATTAGTAAAGAAGTAAAAATTAAAATAATGAAAACAAAAATGGCGCGCGCGGAATTCAGCAAAAAAACTACCAGACACCTTGGTTCGTCCAATATTTCTAATTCATGAAAGAGTTCAAGCAAAGAGCACCGTTTCTACATAGGAAATACTGAGCAAGAATATTTACTGAAGTACCTACTCATACGAATATACATATGAAGCGTAAACACGGATTGTTTGTATTACGAATGAGCGTAAAAATAAAATATTTTGGGGGCACACACACTCTGGTTTACGCTCGACGGACGGGACGGTCGAAACATTTGTATGTTTGTGTGAGGAGTAATAATGTTCAACAGTTCTCTTTTTTTACTTTCCTTATTATCTTCCATTTCTTCGTTTTCGTCTTCAATTTCTCATTCAATTTTTTTCCTCTTCTTGTTCTCTTCAAATATCTTCTTTTTATTTCACTCCTAGGTAGGGTAGGTATTTCTTCAATTTTTGTCTCTCCTATTTCTTCTCCTACTCCTTCACCTTATTATTCTTGTCCTTCCAGTTTCCTTATTCTATTTCTCCTTGTTGTTGTTGTTGTTGTTGTTGTTGTTCTTGTTGTTGTTGTTGTTCTTGTTGATGTTGTTGTTGTTGTTGTTGTTGTTGTTCTTGTTGATGTTGTTGTTGTTGTTGTTGTTGTTGTTGTTGTTGTTGTTGTTGTTGTTGTTGTTGTTGTTGTTTACATAGTAGAATTTTAGCGGTATTATGCCAAGTGGGTTGAAATCGATAAATTAATCCAACACACTCCCATGTAACTTACCACTGTTGTCATATCTTCCAAACTTCCTGATCTTGTTCCGAATCTTTCGCAACTTATGAAATCTTTTCTTCGGCGCCGCCGCCAATTTTGACGGCTCCTCCGTCCCACTTTCACCTCGATTCACCCCCACGCCACCAATGGCCCGGGGGATTTTCGACGGAGCCTTTCCATTGGCAGCATTTTTCAGTTTATAAGGCGGCCCGGAAGCTTTGTTCCCATTGGTGGAGGAAGAATATTGGAAGATTTTCATCATCAAACACATGAAAGTCATTATCATGTCTTTCGGGTCACAATGGGTTGAGTGTGTTCTTCATTTGACAAAATGGGTCTTTCATGGGTTAATGTTTAAATGTTTAATTTCAGAAAATGTATCTTTACACCGGTATTAGATATCTAATCACGGCTTTTTTAGAGCTTTAAAAACGTTTAGAAATAATTTACCCGGATACCTACATATGTATGTGTCTATAGGTACCCATTGGTGGTTTATTTAGGTAATTAATTTAGGTTTCCAAAAAACCCAGATTTTGAGCTATTTATTATATCCACCAACTAAGTATAAGTTACCTATTATTTATGAGCCTGATCTGATATTCCTGCTGTACTAGGTAGGTATTAGGTAGGTACCTACTCTTAGATTTAATAGTGGAGATGTCAAAATAACCCAAATAGTGGATGTGATCATTTTACCAAATTCTCTATGTTTGTGATTTGAGTACCTAGTCTTTATCTTTAGTCTCCTAGATAGGATTCTGGCCTGCATTCAGCTTTATCAGTTGCTGTCTAATTTGCCTATGTATATAAAGGCTCCATTTGATATGCCTCTCTCAGGCCGTAACCAGCTTGTTGATGTTGATGTTGTTGTTGCTGTTATTGTTGTTGTTGTTGTTGTTGTTGGTCTTCTTCTTCTTCTTAAATTTTATCCCTCTCTTCTTATTTTTTTCGATTCCTTCCTTCTCTTCTTCATGTTCTTTACCTCCTTCTGCTGTTTCTCTTCCTCCTTTTTCTCCTCCTCCATCTTATTCTCCTTTTTCTCCTTCTTGTCAACTTTTTACATAGGAATCGACCATTTATTTACAATTTTTACCCATTTGCAACTGCTCCATTGAATAAGATCAACCAATGACCGGAACTTTTTACATAGGAATCGACCATTTATTTACAATTTTTACCCATTTGCAACTGCTCCATTGAATAAGATCAACACTATTGAGGGAGCCAAGACACCCCTCCCTTATTTGCTTAACCATCGGAGATTAACCTTTCATCACTTCTCAATTAAACAATCCATCCCCCCCCCTCCCTCGGTTTCAAATCATATCTCTCTTTCCTCTTTTAATTTTCCTCTCTTCTTCTGTTTTTCCCTAAACTTTAACACTCTCTCCCTTTACAACTACTCCCCCTCTTCCTCTCTCTCTCTCTCCCTCCACTTCCTTTACACATAATCATCAACATAATAATTAGATGAGGTGTACCTAGTCATCCGCTTTTACAACCCCTCCCCTATTCTTTCTTCCCGCCCTCTCTCTCACACACATACACCCTTACCTCACTCCCTCTTGCTATCTCTCTCTCTCTCTTCACTTCCCCCAATACATAAAATCATCAATTTCCGATTTTATAGCTCACTCGCTCTCTCTTCTTCTCCCCCTCACTCTCTTTCTTTTTTCACATCTCTCTCTCTTCTTCTCCCCCCCTCTCTCTCTCTTCTTCTTCTTCTCCCCCCTCTTTCTTCTCCTCTCTCTCTCTCCTCTATTTCTGCCCTCTTCCCCTCTCTCAAAGCCTGTAGATAGGTATAGGAAAGAGGACAACAAAAGGTCCATCAGAGTAACAGCGCCGTAACAGACAGACATACATGTACATGTTTCTGTGTATGCAAACAGTAGGTGGTAGGTGTAACAAAAAGAGTAGACAGAATCAATCAATTTTACCCACTCCAACTTACTGATGAAAAATATTTAAGCAAGCGAAGATATTTAATTAACCGGGAAATTGGATTGGAATTCAAATGAAAATATGCATCTTACATCTTACTTTCGAATCTCCATAACAAGTGTTGGAGATTATGGAGATGAAAGGGAGATCAAAGAAATTGGAAAAAAAAAATCTGTCGACACCATTCGTATCATTAGAGTTTTCGGTAGATTGAAATTCTTACTCATGAGAGGAAGTTATTCCCAATTTTCTATAGATATCGCGGGACTAAAGTCTAGGGGACTATTCCATTAAAAAACTCAACACTTTAAATTTACACCTCGTAATTTTCAATAAAATCCCCTTTTCTATTGGCTATTGGAAACATTGGCCAACCTCAGTGATGTAGGGCGTAGTGGTTAGTGAAGTGGACTTCGGACCTGGAGGTTGGTGGTTCGGGTCCAAGTTCAAGTCATTAAATTTGGCGAGGTAAATTGGTCGGGGAACATTTTGAGGCAAGCATTCATTTTCGTCAGACAGCAGTTGTCTTCTCCTATACAAATTCTAAAACAAATACCGTCTTCTATATTTCAATCCTAATTTCCTAATAATGTCTTAGTTAAAACTAAACAGAAAAGAGAAGAATTAATGAAAGAGTATAGAATACTAAATTTTAACAATCTGCATAAATTTATAATGATAACAAAACACTATTATGAAGAAATACACAGAGAAGTTCAAGAAACACCATATAATACCAGAGACAGCAGTTCTGTTGTCTTCTCCTATACAAATTCTAAAACAAATACCGTTTTCTATTTCAATCCTAATTTCCTAATAATGTCTTAAAACATATACCTACCTACTCTTATTTCAATCCTAATAATGTCTTAAAACACGTTATAGAAATTTAATAGGACACCTAGGTATGTATTAGGGATAGAGGCATTTCCTCAATAAAATTTTAAACAAAACAGATTCCCTTGTTTCTAAGTTCCTGTATCTCTTTACATCTCGAAGTGATGAAGCTAAATCTCTTGTGGGTTGTGGGTATCGCAGAGAGTGGGAGAGTGGAAAGTAACCACTAAGCGAGGGTAACACTTACGTATAGGCCTCGCCTGAGGGCCTGGGGCGTTCTCTACCACCTAACGTAAGTGCTCTATTATTAATTTACTAGTGGTTGACCCGTCCTCTGTACGGGATCAGCGTGGCATAAGAGTCATAACTTTGAGGCGCTGCCATTTTGAATCGGGATGGAATATGACAAATTCAAATAGCCTATGTCACCCTCAGTACTCTTCTCAACAACACCAAAAAATTTCATCAAAATCGGTCAAGCCGTTTTTTCGTGAAAAGAGGACAACAAAAGGTCCATCAGAGTAACAGCGCCTAACAGAGAGACATACATTTACATGTTTCTGTGTATGCAATATGCAACAATAGAGAAGGAAGATTTTTTCCAAGTCACTAAATAAATTATCTTTTCATATTCATTTTCTTTCACACAGTCCA
>NW_007378638.1:74757-81259 GCF_000475195.1 Diaphorina citri
ATTTAGTCGAATTTCGCGTTATTTTCATAGTATAACTTCTCGCTGTTTCTTATTATCAAAAAATGATATATCTTTTTCTACGTTTCTGTTGAAAATTAAAAAGGTTCTCTAATTTTACTTATTAAGAAGATCATCTATAATATTAATTTCCCAAATAAATAAGAATCAAATTCCATGCCCCGCAGGTACTACACCCCGAAAATCTAAAACGCCCAAAACATAATCGGTGGCATTGAACCACGGACTTACAGCAGCCTGTGCCCTAAATCACCAAAGTATGGAAAAGTATTTACAATTCCATATTTCAATATGATTCGTCCAAATTCAAAATTCTGCTTTTCCATTGGCTATTACACTTGTAAGATACTTTTCCATACTTTGGTGATTTAGGGCACTGGACGCATAGTGTGATAGGCATAGGGCGCACGTTATAGTATTGACCACAGAGATTGCTTAATCTGTAGAGGAAGGAGTTATTTTCGTTCTATCAACTCTGTCATGAAGATCTAAAAATAGTTAGGTATTCAATTTATTGAATTTCAAAAAATCCGATATTCCTGTTTTCAAATTTAATCCTATTGCTGTGGGTGTCAGTAAAATGTATCCCCCTGGGGGATGGGGTGACATCAATATCCTCTTACAGAACATATACCTATCTCTGTTAATATAACTATATACATGGAGCCCTATTCCTGTCAATATAGCTAGGTACCTTAGTTCCTTTAGCTATTATATAGATCCCTATCCCTAGTCTTCCTACGCTACTCCAGGAAAGGGAAATCCTTGTCACTCTCTATGCTCAACTATTCAACGGGATATGACACCCTTGTCTACGAATAGAATACCTGGAATATGTAAGAATAGATCAGTTGCGCTCACTTGGGTGATGTTTCAAAGTCATAGAGCAGGAAAAATGAGGACCAACGGAATTTTTCTTTTTCTTCTACAAAACTTACAGCTCGTTGTATCCATGGTGATGATGTAATCTATTGTAAATTTTGAGTAAATGCCGCTAGATCATCCTTATGTAGGTATTGTCTAGTGCTGAAACAATAAACACATTGAAATCATTATGTAGGTATTGTCTAGTGCTGAAACAATAAACACATTGAAATCATTGAATTGAAAGATATCATCATTGAAAGGTAGAAATGTATTGACCTATAACTACCAAATGTCGTGGAGACGAGACGTTGGTGGAGATGCCAAATTCCTTATTGAAGTAGGTATTAGTGTAATTAGTGGATGTGTGAAATCCCTTGGATTCAAGTATTGGTGGAGATGCCAAATTCCTTATTGAAGTAGGTATTAGTGTAATTAGTGGATGTGTGAAATCCCTTGGATTCAAGTATTGGTGGAGATGCCAAATTCCTTATTGAAGTAGGTATTAGTGTAATTAGTGGATGTGTGAAATCCCTTGGATTCAAGTATTGGTGGAGATGCCAAATTCCTTATTGAAGTAGGTATTAGTGTAATTAGTGGATGTGTGAAATCCCTTGGATTCAAGTATTGGTGGAGATGCCAAATTCCTTATTGAAGTAGGTATTAGTGTAATTAGTGGATGTGTGAAATCCCTTGGATTCAAGTATTGGTGGAGATGCCAAATTCCTTATTGAAGTAGGTATTAGTGTAATTAGTGGATGTGTGAAATCCCTTGGATTCAAGTATTGGTGGAGATGCCAAATTCCTTATTGAAGTAGGTATTAGTGTAATTAGTGGATGTGTGAAATCCCTTGGATTCAAGTATTGGTGGAGATGCCAAATTCCTTATTGAAGTAGGTATTAGTGTAATTAGTGGATGTGTGAAATCCCTTGGATTCAAGTATTGGTGGAGATGCCAAATTCCTTATTGAAGTAGGTATTAGTGTAATTAGTGGATGTGTGAAATCCCTTGGATTCAAGTATTGGTGGAGATGCCAAATTCCTTATTGAAGTAGGTATTAGTGTAATTAGTGGATGTGTGAAATCCCTTGGATTCAAGTATTGGTGGAGATGCCAAATTCCTTATTGAAGTAGGTATTAGTGTAATTAGTGGATGTGTGAAATCCCTTGGATTCAAGTATTGGTGGAGATGCCAAATTCCTTATTGAAGTAGGTATTAGTGTAATTAGTGGATGTGTGAAATCCCTTGGATTCAAGTATTGGTGGAGATGCCAAATTCCTTATTGAAGTAGGTATTAGTGTAATTAGTGGATGTGTGAAATCCCTTGGATTCAAGTATTGGTGGAGATGCCAAATTCCTTATTGAAGTAGGTATTAGTGTAATTAGTGGATGTGTGAAATCCCTTGGATTCAAGTATTGGTGGAGATGCCAAATTCCTTATTGAAGTAGGTATTAGTGTAATTAGTGGATGTGTGAAATCCCTTGGATTCAAGTATTGGTGGAGATGCCAAATTCCTTATTGAAGTAGGTATTAGTGTAATTAGTGGATGTGTGAAATCCCTTGGATTCAAGTATTGGTGGAGATGCCAAATTCCTGATTGACCATGTACAGCCATATATTTTGTACTAAGGTCTAAAATCTAATTTAAAAAAAAAGGTACACCCTTGGATCTACATGGTGGTTTTATAATCAAGCCTTTTGATCAAGACTGAATGAGAGGTGATTACATTAATGAGAGAACAAGCAACAATAACAGCACAGTCTAAATATGGGATAAGTTTATTACAGTCTAAATATGGGATAAGTTTATTATCTAAGCAACAAAGGGGGGCTAGGAAATTCAAATGTCTTAAACGGCCCCAATAACCCACTCAAAATGAATGCGGAGAGCAGATATTTGTTTAGTTATGCTAGCATTTTGAATTTTTATATTCATTGTATAAGGAGGCATGTTGGTAGAACATAACTCTAATTCGGTGGAACATAGATAGCCTTGTGATGCACAGAAACATAGGAACTGTACATATAATCACAAGTAGGGTATAACTAGTAAGTATGTAGGTACTTTACACTATTTTTTTCATATCACAATACTTGGTATGTGTGAGTAAGTAACCAAGTAAATGATGTAAGAAATAATAAGTACCTAGATGCACTTGTACTTAAAATACCGGTAAATCGTGAAGTTTGACGTCACGGCATACGCTCCCTTAGGCGATGACGTCAGAATTCATGACTCCCGCTTCGTTTGTTTGTGCGCAAGCGTTTCTGCGCATTTTGACGTGAAATAAGGAAGAAGAGGAAGATGAAGAAGAAGGAGGAGAAAAAGAAAAAGAAACCGCTAGGTGCCTTAAAGGTATATTTGGGGAGAACACCCCCACATAAGGTGCATTACATATTCATACCCACGTACATAGATATATCGGTATAGCTATTGTTAGGGTGTTACCATGGCAACTCAGACATTTACTTCTTATGTTATTAGAGAGGAGACTATAAAAATACAGCACGGGGTTTAGAAAAGTTTACCTACGTGTCTTTTTTCCTCCAAGGGGGATTGGGAAGACGGTGGGGGGGGGGATAGTTCAGATAGTTACCTAGAGGGTGAAGAGCTGAAGAGGAAGGAGGAGGAGGAGGAGGAGGAGAAGAAGAAGAAGAAGAAGAAGAAGAAGAAGAAGAAGAAGAAGAAGAGAAGGAGGATGAGGAGATGAGGTAAAGAACAAGAAGGAAAAATAGAGGGAGAAGAGGGAGAAAATGATAAGGAGGGGGAAGAGGCAAGGAGGAGGGTGTTTTATACCTATAGACTTCCCGGGGCTGCACTGTGTGACTCACTGGTGAGTATACAACCAATGTAATTTACGGCGTAAAAAAAAAAAATCCCACTTCCTACAACCCTGAAAATCAATGTAAGCAATTTAGTTGATTTTTTAAACCGTAGCGTAGGTAAAAAAAAGTACCTAAAAGCATTTTTCATTATTTTGACAGATGAGTAAAACTTACAGCTCGTTGTATCCATGGTGATGATGTAATCTATTGTAAATTTTGAGTAAATGCCGCTAGATCATCCTTATGTAGGTATTGTCTAGTGCTGAAACAATAAACACATTGAAATCATTATGTAGGTATTGTCTAGTGCTGAAACAATAAACACATTGAAATCATTATGTAGGTATTGTCTAGTGCTGAAACAATAAACACATTGAAATCATTATGTAGGTATTGTCTAGTGCTGAAACAATAAACACATTGAAATCATTATGTAGGTATTGTCTAGTGCTGAAACAATAAACACATTGAAATCATTATGTAGGTATTGTCTAGTGCTGAAACAATAAACACATTGAAATCATTGAATTGAAAGATATCATCATTGAAAGGTAGAAATGTATTGACCTATAACTACCAAATGTCGTGGAGACGAGACGTTGGTGGAGATGCCAAATTCCTTATTGAAGTAGGTATTAGTGTAATTAGTGGATGTGTGTAATCCCTTGGATTCAAGTATTGGTGGAGATGCCAAATTCCTTATTGAAGTAGGTATTAGTGTAATTAGTGGATGTGTGAAATCCCTTGGATTCAAGTATTGGTGGAGATATCACCTTTACCAAATTGGATAGTGGAGATATCAAATAAACCCGATCTAATTGAATAAAAGAAGAGAGTTTAAAGTCATTTTCCCTTTATGCCAAGCTAGCCAAGTTAGCTTGGTTGGTAGTGGGTCTGCGTTATAAGTGCTAGGTCACGGGTTTGATTCCTGCCCGGGCTGATTTTATCCTGAGGCTGTGGTTATGTACCGGGTTGAGATGAGCTGGGACTAGGTGAGACAGGATATTGTAGGGTTGTCCAACCCGCCCGCGAACTCTAGGACTGAAGATTACATCAATGTTTGGTAGTTCATACAATGACATGTGCGAAAGTGCTTTGGATTTGGATTTTTCCCAACTTTTTACATAGGAATTGACCATTTATTTATAATTTTTACCCATTTGCAACTGCTCCATGGAATAAGTAGACACTATTATTTGGGGGAGCCAAGACACCCCTCCCTTATTTGCTTAACCATCGGAGATTGACTTTTCATCACTTCTCAATTGAACAATCCATCCCCCCTCCCTCTATTTCAAATCATATCTCTTTCCTCTTTTAATTTTCCCCTCTTCTTCTGTTTTTCCCTTAACACTCTCTCCCTTTACAACTACTCCCCCTCTTCCTCCCCCTCTTCCTCTCTCTCCCTCCACTTCCTTCACACATACCTATATAATCATCACCATAATAATCGGATGAGGTGTACCTAGTCATCCGCTTTTACAACCCCTACTCTTTCTTCCCCCCTCTCTCTCTCACATACACCCTTACCTCACTCCTTCTTGCTCTCTCTCTCCCTCCCTCTTCACTTCCCCCAATACATAAAATCATCACTTTCCGATTTTAGAGCTCTCTCTCTCACTCGCTCTCTCTTGTGTCAATATAACCTACCTATATGTGGTTTGCAATAAATTTGGATAGATAATTATTATTATAGCATTGATTTTTATATGTAAGTAAATTAAATTGTTATTTAGAGTGGAGAGGACATCCCATTACAAGTTAGACTTAGCTTAGGGACGTTTTCATTGAAAGTGCTTTTTCGACTATGAAGCATGTGAAAAACCAATCGAGAAACTATCTTTCGGATGTGTCTGTTCTTTGCGGCCCGCCAACTCTCTACCTTGGTCTCTTGTGGCCCTCGGGTGCACAAAGGTTGGACAACCCTGGACAACCCTGGGATATTATTACCAACCTTGCCTTCCCCAACCTGGTACATAACCACAACCTGAAAGCATAAGGTTCGTTCTCGGAACGGTTGGCTTTCTCCTATCCTTCTCTCTTCGGGACGATAAGACCTTAGCAGTTACAGTTCTTTGTATCATTGGATGGTTCCTTTCTGCTTCATGATGTTAGGGGTTCTTTTTCTTAGAGTGAGTTATGCTCGATTGTAGTAAAGTTAAGTTAAGAGGTCTATGGCTCTATGGAACAGAGCATAGACGAGACAAGCATAACAAAGGCAGCATAGTACCACGTATAAACTGTATTCTACCTACATAAATTAAGTCAGCATAATAGGTACCATGTTCTACATAGATGAAGTATCATCAAACTCCGACATGAGACGTTTGAAATTTTATGCTACCTAGTCACGGCATTTAGGTACATTTGAAACAAAGGTCACATAGCAAACATGTTATTAGTAAAACTTCATATTACCACCGCTATTCTATATATACGACCTTTCCAGAAATCTTCTTCTCCCCCTCACTCTCTTTCTTTTTCATATCTCTCTCTCTTCTTCTCCCCCCTCTCTCCTCTTTTTTCGCCCTCTTCCCCTCTCTCAAAGCCTGTAGGTAGGTAGGTAGTAATTTACATCCGATATATTTTGATATTGAAGGAAGTACCTACCCTCTCCCAACCCCCTGACTCTGAAACCTCCCTACCCTTCCCTCATCAATTGACGGAACCTATATCCACTTCTCACCCTCTCCTCTTTTATTATTATTATTATTATAGTCCCCCCCTTCTCTCTCTCTATCCCCCTCTCTCTCACTCTCCCTCTTGAAATGTCAAGTCCTTGAAAAGAACGA
>NW_007378638.1:84366-91590 GCF_000475195.1 Diaphorina citri
TCTCTTCTTTTATTCAATTAGATCGGGTTTATTTGATATCTCCACTATCCAATTTGGTAAAAGTGATATCTCCACCAATACTTGAATCCAAGGGATTTCACACATCCACTAATTATTACACTAATACCTACTTCAATAAGGAATTTGGCATCTCCACCAATACTTGAATCCAAGGGATTTCACACATCCACTAATTACACTAATACCTACTTCAATAAGGAATTTGGCATCTCCACCAATACTTGAATCCAAGGGATTTCACACATCCACTAATTATTACACTAACCTACCTACTTCAATAAGGAATTGGGCATCTCCACCAATACTTGAATCCAAGGGATTTCACACATCCACTAATTACACTAATACCTACTTCAATAAGGAATTGGGCATCTCCACCAATACTTGAATCCAAGGGATTTCACACATCCACTAATTATTACACTAATACCTACTTCAATAAGGAATTCATCTCCACCAACGTCTCGTCTCCACGACATTTGGTAGTTATAGGTCAATACAACCTATAACACCTTTTTTTTAATTTAAGCAAGGTTTTAATTTATAAAAAAAAACCCCTATTTTGTACCAAATACATGAGACCTTGTTTAGACTGCGGGAGTAAAGGGACTTTTCAGTCCTATTCTGGCAGTATAAACAGGGTATATTCTATTCTATTCTATAATTTGACGTCTCGTCTCCACGACATTTGGTAGCTATAGGTCATAAAACTCATTAAAATACATTTCTACCTTTCAATGATGATATCTTTCAATTCAATGATTTCAATGTGTTTATTGTTTCAGCACTAGACAATACCTACATAAGGACAATACCTACATAATGATTTCAATGTGTTTATTGTTTCAGCACTAGACAATACCTACATAAGGACAATACCTAGGTACATAATGATTTCAATGTGTTTATTGTTTCAGCACTAGACAATACCTACATAAGGACAATACCTAGGTACATAATGATTTCAATGTGTTTATTGTTTCAGCACTAGACAATACCTACATAAGGATGATCTAGCGGCAGTTACTCAAAATTTACAATAGATTACATCATCACCATGGATACAACGAGCTGTAAGTAACTCATCTGTCAAAATAATGAAAAATGCTTTTAGGTACTTTTTTTTACCTACGCTACGGTTTAAAAAATCAACTAAATTGCTTACATTTTTAGGTTTAGGAGGTAGGTAAATTTAGGTGTAATCATGTGCATAACTTAAATGACTAGGTTTTGAATAATATGTGGGTTTTAAACCATTTGTTCCTGTGCTTTTCAAGTTTTCTGGTAACCTTATTGAGAACAACATGTAAATTGCATTATCATGGGAGCTGGAGCTCATGTGAGGTAGGTAACTATGGTTCTCTCTCTCTCTCGAGTTAGTTCAACAAAGAGAAAGAAGAAAGATGGAGTGAGACGCGACAGAATGGAGGCAAAGGATATTGTAAAATTATCGTATTTTCTTCCAAACCATGCTTCTAACCTACATATTTCACGTCTGCAAAGGTCGTATATATAGAATAGCGCGGTGGTAATATGAAGTTTTACTAATAACATGTTTGCTATGTGACCTTTGTTTCAAATGTAAATGCCGTGACTAGGTAGCATAAAATTTCAAACGTCTCATGTCGGAGTTTGATGCTTCTTCATCTATGTAGAACAAGGTATTATGCTGACTTCATCTATGTAGAACATGGTATTATGCTGACTTCATCTATGTAGAACATGGTATTATGCTGACTTCATGTACCTACCTATGTAGAATTTGTAGAACATGGTATATATAAACATGATGGTATACTATGCTGCCTTTGTTATGATGCTTGTCTCGTCTATCTTGACTTAAACCAAGTACCTACCTATGTATAAACCATAACCTAACGCCCGTCATTCAGGCCAGCCTTTCAGACCGCGGTCCGTCAGACAGTCGTTCAACGTGTGTGGTGAAAAAATCTTCAGACCTCGGTTTATCAGACGGCGTGACAAATCTGGGACTATGAACCAAGATTCAGGATATTGCTCTGTGCGGAAGTGCCCAAATCCTGAGGAAGACCATCTACTAGAAGCAAGAAGAAACCTGAAAAGAGGGAGGGAGTGAGAGGGAATGAGGAAATAAAAACAGCTAGAGAGAGAGAGAGAGAGAGAACGACTAGTATTTGAATCAAAATCAGAGAGAAACAGTGAGTGTAAGAGAGAGAGGGAGCGAGAGAGAGAGAGAGAGAAAGCAAAACATTGTGTTAACTTGAAAGTATATAAGATAGACGGAGATAGTGAACCGTAGTAAAAAAGAGTGAGGGAGTGAGAGAGAATGAGGAAAATTATAAAAACAAAAAACAGCAAGAGAGAGAAGGAGCACGTCAATGGGAGTCAGAAAGAAACAGAGAATATAAGATAGAGAGAGAGAGAGAGAGAGAGAGAGAGAGAGAGAGAGAGAGAGAGAGAGAGAGAGAGAGAGAGAGAGAGAGAGAGAGAGCAAAATATTACGATAGAAAAAAGACAGAGATAGGTAGGAGTGTATGACAGAAAGGGATTGATTAGGATGAGAGAGAGAGAGAGAGAAAATACCTATGTCTAACATCTTCAAATGTAAACACAATTTCAAGACAGAGAGAGAGAGTATGAAAGAGAGAGAGAGAGAGCTGAGAGTAAGACAGAAAGATAGAATGAATGGTAGTAAAAAAAGAGGGAGGGAGTGAGAGGGAATGAGGAAAATTATAAAAACAAAAAACAGTAAGAGAGAGAAGGAGCACGTCTATCGGAGTCAGAAAGAAACAGAGAATATATAAGAGAGAGAGAAAGAGAGAGAGAGAGAAAAAATACCTGTGTCTAACATCTTCAAAATAATGTAAATACATACCTGTGTAAAATTTTAAGAGAGAGAGAGAGAGAGACCAGAGTAAGACAGAAAGAGAGAATGAATGGTAGTAAAAAAGAGGGAGGGAGAGGGAATGAGGATAAAAGAATAGCGAGAGAGAGAGAGAGAGAGAAAGAGAGATCGGAGTACGTGAATCGAAGTGAGAGAGAAACAGAGAGAGAGGAAGCGACAAGGAGGAAAGGAAAGAGAGAGATAGAGAATAAGACTAAGAGGGCTAAGGAGAGAAAAAGACAGAGATAGGTAGACTGAGTGTGTATGAGAGAAAGCGAAGGATTAGGATGAGAGAGAGAGAGAGAATACCTGTGTCTAACATCTTCAAATATAAGTACATGTATACTACATACCTACATTTTGAATTTTTAAGACAGAGAATATGAAAGAGAGAGAGAGAGAGAGAGAGAGAGAGAGGGAGAGGGCGTCATGTGTGAGTAAGAAGAAAGACGAAATACTAAATTACTGATCAGGATTTCCATACAGTACAGGGGGGATGGAATGATGGAAAGCTATCTCAGCTTCCGCGTCATCTAATGAGAGAGGAAGTTTAAGTAAGGAGAAGCGAGAGAAGAAAGAGAGAGAGAGAGGGAGAGAAAGAGTGAGAGAGAGGGGGATAGAGAGAGAAGGGCGGGGGGGACTCCGTCAATAATACTTATATTTTATCAATCATATCATACAGAAATATATAATCACATAAAAGAGGAGAGGGTGAGCGAAGTGGTAATATAGGTTCCGTAATTGATGAGGGAAGGGTAGGCACGAAGTTTTCAGGAGTCAGTGGGGGTTGGGAGAGGGTGGCTTCCTTCAATATTAAAATATATCGGATGTAAAATTACTATACCCGTATCTACAGGCTGTTGAGGAGAGGGGAAGAGCGGCAGGAAATAGAGGAAGAGAGAGAGAGAAGATAAGAGGGGGAGAAGAAGGAGTGAGAGATGGAAAAAAGAAAGAGTTTGAGGAGGAGAAGAAGAAGAGAGAGATATTAAGAGAGAAGAGAGTGAGTGGGAGAGAGAGAGCGAGTGCAGAGAGAGCTATAAAACGGAAAGTGATGATTTTATGTATTAGGGGGATAAGGAGAGAGAGAGAGAGAGAGAGAAGAGGAGCGGGCGTATGGTGTGAGAAGAAAGAGATAGGGAGGGTTGTAAAAGCGGGATGACTAGTACGCACCTCATCACAGTTATTATGTTGATCGATTATATGTGTGCAAAGGAAGAGGAGGGGAGAGAGATAGGCAAGAGGCGGGGACGTAGTTTAAGGCGAGAGAGTGTAGAAGTTTAGGCGAAAACAGAAGAAGATAGCCAACCATTAAAAGAGGAAAGAGAGATATAGTTCTGATAACGAGGAGGTCGGGGGCGGTGCGGGTGTTGATGGATTGTATTAATTGCAAGGTGAATGAAAGGTATCTCCGATGTAACCCCCACGCCTGGTCTGACTGCTCCACTCAATAGTGTGTGACTTTATTCAACGACGCGTGTGCACTGGGTACCACACACAAAGTAAATACACATGGACGATTCTATGTACAACCAAGTTGGGGAAATCCAAATCTGAGGTTATAAACTCGCGAAAAGTAACTTAAAAAGGTCGAAATCAACTTTTAATTGCGCTCCCTAATGAAAAAAAGTTTCGAAGAGTTGTGACGTCAGATTTCAACGTCGAAATGCCAGAAACGCTTTGCCAAACAAACGCAGTGGGAGTCTGAATATGACGTCACTCGACCACGGGAAGCGTATGCCGTGACGTCTCAAACTGGATTTACCGGTATTTTTTAAATCGATTTATCTCGGGATCTAGAAGTCGTAGAAGAAAAAGAAAAATCCCGTTGGTCCTCATTTTTCCTGCTCTATGACTTTGAAACATCACCCAAGTAAGCGCAACTGATCTATTCTTACATATTCAAGGTATTCTATTCGTAGACTAGAGGGTGTCATATCCCGTTGAATAGTTGAGCATAGAGAGTGACAAGGATTTCCCTTTCCTGCAGTAGCGTGGAAAGACTAGGGATAGGGATCTATCTATAGGAACTAAGGTAGCTATATTGACAGGAATAGGGCTCCATGTATAGTTATATTAACAGAGATAGGTATATGTTCTGTAAGAGGATATTGATGTCACCCCATCCCCCAGGGGGATACATTTTACCGACACCCACAGCATCAGGATTAAATTTGAAAACAGGAATATCGGATTTTTTGAAATTCAATAAATTGAATACCTATGTATTTTTAGATCTTCATGACAGAGTTGGTAGAACGAAAATAACTCCTTCCTCTACATATATTAAGCAATCTCTGTGGTCAATACTATAACGTGCGCCCTGTGCCTATCACACTATGCATCCAGGCTGCTGAAAGTCCGGGGTTCAATGCCAGCCAGGGTGGATTATTTTTTCACGGTGCAATGCTTTTAGATTTTCGGAGTGTACCTATTAATACCTGCTCAGACTTGGGCCTCATTTATTTCAGAAATACCTATAATACATGGAATGATAGAACTCTAACTGTTAGGTGGTAGAGAACGCCCTAGTCCCAGGCGTTAGGTACCTATTATAACCTTCCCCAAGTGGTTACCTTCCAGATTCGTATTAACCTTAACCCAACTTGTGGGGCTGTTTGCTGTGGTTACTTTACACTCAAGAGAAGTCTATTCTCTGCAATATCCACAAAATAATCATGGTTAGCTTATTTTAGCTTTATCACTTTGAGATGTAAAGGGATACAGGAACTTAGAAGCAAGGGGATCTGTTTTGTTTAAAATTTAATTAAGGAAATGCCTCTATCCCTAATGCATACCTACGTGTCCTATTAAATTTCTATAACGTGTTTTAAGACATTATTAGGATTGAAATAAGAGTAGGTATATATGTTTTAATAATAATAATGAGAATGGTTTATTTTAATGTAACTATAAAAATATCTTCCTTTTGTTCCTACTCGTATATAAGTACCCCGAATGGTACTTTTCAGGAACGGTTTGAATTATTTATTTCATTAAAATTCTTGCTTCTGTCTTGATTCTATTTATATTTCATTGTTGTTTTCCAAATAATATTTCTGTATTTCCTTCTTCATTTTATTTTTGTTTTCAATATTCCTTAATTCATTAGGGATTGAATTTAGCAATTTTGGTACTTGAAACTTGTTGTTCGTCCATAATTGTTTCGGTTTTCTGGTGTTGTGTAATATATATGTCTGGTATTATATGGTGTTTCTTGAACTTCTCTGTGCTATGGGGCTAACAAATAATTTTTAATTTGGTCCTCCACTGATTTCAATCCTTATCAAGAAATATCACACACTTCGATATCCCCCACTAACACTTAACACCACACCACTGGATAATGTATCTCTATCTCTGTCATTTCTGTTGTAAATTACAATCTAATGACCTCCAGGTATTTTCCTCTCTCTCCCTCCTCTGAGAATTAGATGGTTCCCTCTCTCTCCCTCCTGACCTCCCTTGAGAGTGAAATGTAATTGAGAAATTGTATAAGTGTGAGTGAGACGGAGAGATTGAGAGATTAGGTGTGGGAGAGAGATAGAGAAAGAAACGGAGTAAGATAGACAGAGAGAGTGAATGGTAGTACAATCTTTTGAATGTAGATTCTTTTCTACGAGGGAGGGAGCGAGAGGGAATGAGGAAATAAAAACAGCGAGAGAGAGAGAGAGAGAGAAATCCGTATAGTAAGATAGAAGGAGAGAGTGAATCGTAGTAAAAAAGAAGGAGGGAGTGAGAGGGAATGAGAAAATAAAAACAGCTAGAGAGAGAGAGAACGAGTAGTATTTGAATCGGAATCAGAGAGAAACAGTGAGTGTAAGAGAGAGAGGGAGCGAGAGAGAGAGAAAGCAAAACATTGTGTTAACTTGAAAGTAAGATAGACGGAGATAGTGAACGGTAGTAAGAGTGAGGGAGTGAGAGGGAATGAGGAAAATTATAAAAACAAAAAACAGTAAGAGAGAGAGAGAGAGAGAAGGAGCACGTCTATCAGAGTCAGAAAGAAACAGAGAATATAAGAGAGAGAGAGAGAGAGAGAGAGAGAGAGAGAGAGGAAGCAAAATATTGCGATAGAAAGAGAGCTAATGAGAGAAAAAGACAGAGATATGTAGGAGTGTGTATGAGAGAAAGAGATTGATTAGGATGAGAGAGAGAGAGAGAGAGAGAGAGAGAGAGAGAGAGAGAGAGAGAGAGAATATATCTAATTTAAGTCCCCTAGCCAGCCTAGTTAGCTTAGTTGGTAGTGCGTCTGCCTTGTAAGCGCTAGGCTGGCTTTCTCCTATCCTGTCTTCCTTCTCTCTTCGATTTTCGGGACGATAAGACCATAGCAGTTACAGTTCCCT
>NW_007378638.1:91615-94703 GCF_000475195.1 Diaphorina citri
CTGTCTGTACCTTGACTACTACGAAAGAAGTACAGGCTTTTAGGCTTCTGTCTCTTCCTTCTGGTCCCTATCCTCTTTTCGAGTAGAGGGATCTAAATTATACCGTCTCGTGATAGTGTTGATTCATTGTAATCCCGACCTATCCCCTAATTTTTTTTTTGAGGCAAATGTGGAGATTAAAAGTTATTTTAGGAAAAGATAACCGATACACCTTTTGAACCGGTTGAGGGGAGGGGGTCACTACATCCCCATCACCAATCACTTATACCTGAAGCCTGGACATCCAACCAACAAACTACCAGTTTCAAGTTCAGTTTTAATTTAAACCGCTGCGCCATTTAAGGCCAGGGACATTAAAAAAAAAAAAAAAAAAAAAAAAAAAAAAATTTAGTCCCCTAGACTTTAGTCCCGCGGTAAAGAAAATAGGGAATAACTTCCTCTCATGAGTAAGAATTTCAATCTACCGAAAACTCAAATGATACGAATAGTGTCGACAGATTTTTTTTCAATTTCTTTGATCTCCCTTTCATCTCCATAATCTCCAACACTTGTTATGGAGATTCAAAAGTAAGATGGATATTTTCATTTGAATTCCAATCCGATTTCCCGGTTAATTTAAATATCTTCGCTTGGTTAAATATTTTTCATCAGAAAGTTGGAGTGGGTAAAATTGATTGATTCTGTCTACTCTTTTTGTTATACGTACACCTACTGTTTCTGTACTTTCTCATTCTTTATCTATCTCTCTCTCTCTCTCTCTCTCCTCCCTCTCTTTCTCTCTTCCTCTTCTAACGTTTCCCTGTTTCGGGGATATAGGTACCTTGTTAAACTGCCATGATACCTAGATCGGAAGCCGTACGCCCTGAGCATTATTAAATTCAATATTCTGTTAACTACCTACAGTAGAACCTCGATTATTTCAACTAATTGGGACCGAGGGTAGTTGAAATAATTGAAATTCCGTATAAAACAATGGAAAAGGGGGCGTTACTCAAGAGAAACTACATACATTGGAAATCCCTAGGGATTACTTCAATGGATGTAATTCCTACTACCTTGTATCTTATACTAATGATACAAGGTAGTACCTATACTACACATGGATCTAATGATTTTTTTCTTCTTTAATGTGATAATGCTGCCACTGGTCTCTACTCATATGAAAAGTTACAATGTAGATCGAGGTACAAAGTAGCTACTCATTGTCCTCACAAGGCTGTTTCGGGGATATACCATCTTAAATTGCCAAGATTCCTAGATCCGAAGCCGTGCGCCCTGAGCATTATTAAATTCAATATTCTGTTAACTACAGTAGAACCTCGATTATTTCAACTAATTGGGACCGAGGGTAGTTGAAATAATCGAAAGTTGAAATAATTGAAATTCCGTATAAAACAATGGAAAAGGGGGCAAAATTTAGATACAAAAGAACAAAATGGTTAATAAATACCCTATTTTGAACTGATTTTGGGGTTCAAATAATAGAGGTTGAAATAATCGAGGTTCTTTTTACCTCTCTATCTGAAAGCCTCGGTATCATTTGATTTATAGGGTGCCCCCTACTTCACTAGGTACCTATGCTGGGTGCCCCCCTGATTTGATTTATAGGGTGCCCCCTACTTCACTACCTATGCTGGGTGCCCCCCCAATTTGATTTATAGGGTGCCCCCTACTTCACTACCTATGCTGGGTGCCCCCCCAATTTGATTTATAGGGTGCCCCCTATTTCACTACCTACAAAATGATTAATAAATACCCTATTTTGAACTGATTTTGGGGTTCAAATAATAGAGAGTTGAAATAATAGAGGTTGAAATAATCGAGGTTCTTCTTACCTCTCTATCTGAAAGCCTCGGTATCATTTGATTTATAGGGTGCCCCCTACTTCACTACCTATGCTGGGTGCCCCCCCAATTTGATTTATAGGGTGCCCCCTATCCTATCACCCGAGTGTTCCAAATACTCATGCCAAACATCGAACTGTGTTCGTGTGATGTTAGATTTATATTTCCTAATCTAATTAAATCACACATACACACACACACACACACACACACACACCAAGTCAATTTAATTTAATTTATTGTTTTATTGTATATCAAAAGTACATCAATAGTGTAGATGCCTATAGATAGGTTTGTTACAAAGTCTGTAACACAGATCGAGTTATCGGTATATTAGGGAGAAGGGAGACGGGGAGTACCTATATAGGGACCACCTAAATGTTGGAAGTTAACATGTGATTTGAATAATGACATGGAATTTAATTATGATGTTGTCTCAAAGTGCTATCAAAATTTACATGACGTTAAAATTATGAGCTGATTTAGGAGAAGACAAGACACCTATGTAGCTATATACCTAATAGAATCCTAGATTACCTATGTAGGTACGAGTTCCAGTAACAACATCGGTACTTTGAAAAACAAGCTGGGTCCGTCCCTCCGGAATTTTTTAGCCCGTAGTTTATTCGATCATGATTAGAGAATATCAGTACCTATATGTACCTACCTAATTTGTTTAATACATATTCAGTTTATTATCATTCTTGATTTGATTTTTTGATTTTACTTTCATGTAATGATTTAAAATCAAGACCAGAGCCCGTTCTCCCTAAAAAGACCTTTAATTTGATATAATATAGGTCGACCAGGTTTGGATAAGTCCTTCTATGGGGACAGACTGACTGACTGACAGACAGACGACACCGAAGCGAATACAATAGTCCGTCCCTTATACCTTTTTATTACAGTTGTAATAATAAAGGAAGGACGGACTAAAAAGAGGTGTGATAGGAAAAACTGTACCGAGCTGCTAAGTAAGACCTTCTAAGAACTGCCAAGGTCTTATCGTCACGAAAACGGCGGAGGAAGGAAGACAGGATAGGAGAAAGTCAGGACTACCGAGAACGAACATTATTTCTGTAGGACAAAATCCACCCCGGTTGGGATTCGAACTCGATACCTATAGTTCATCCAGATCAATGTGACAGCAATGAGTCATCAACCCGAAATGAAGGAACCAATCAGATTGCAGGAAATCCTTACATTGTTGCAATTCAGGTAAAGGTCTATTTTTGATAAACTCT
>NW_007378639.1:0-1041 GCF_000475195.1 Diaphorina citri
TGATAATGTATAAATTCACTGATAAATTGATAATTGCGACAATATGGGTTCCTTAGTGGTTAAATGGAAGTCCTGCTGAGAGCTCTGTTCAACCTTTGATAGCTAATTTTGTTCTTAATGTTTGTACCTAATAATTTCAGACAGCATTTCGGTGTCATTGTATTTCCTCACTCTAGATTTTCTTTCTTTTTATCCTGACCAAATGATTTCAGACTTTTTGATCTTGTTAAAATTGAGTAATTTTATGACCCTATTACATACTTCTCACCTATCTATTACATATACCTACATAGTATGACTTATCCTATTACAATTTACGTACGTCACTCTATTTCCCAATCTAACAGGGACTTTCCCTAAATAACCCTATTATCTAATGTAATAGGGACTTAAACTGTGGGATTATACCTGTGAGGAGTCATCACCTCCCTGCGATTTGCCTGGGTTTTATTTCCACTGCGGATACGATATATGGCTGTAATATGGTATTATATGGCTTATATGGCTATACGGTATATGGCTGTAATACGGTATATGGTGCACTGTTTGTTTTCCTTTTACCTGTTACATCACCGGCGTGGTAACTTCAGATAGTATTATGATATGATGTCTAGCGTTTTGTTTTCTTTTCATTTCACGATTAAATGTACTGGTGGAAAAATAAATGTTAACCTACATTTATAATGGGAATGTTGGTGGGTGGGGGTTTTGGTGGGCGGGGGTTGGAGTTTGTCGGGGGTTGGGGTTGTTAGTTTGGGACGTATGGGGTTGTAAAAGGTTCTCATGAATATGAAATCCGTTGCGGTTGGAGGTTCCCGGATGGGTCTGGAAAAATGACCCTTCCGCCTAGACTATAATTTGGGTTTTGAATAAAAAATGACCCTTCCTCCTAGACTATAATTTGGGTTGTGCATAAAAAATGACCGTTCTCCTAGACTAATTTTGGGGGTTATGAATAAATCAACTAGGATTATTGGGTCGAGAGAGGAGTTTCCGGAAGTTATTTGAGATGTAGGAAATAGATGTTGGATTTTTTTTTTT